>NC_133619.1:32655832-32955832 GCF_048593235.1 Sminthopsis crassicaudata
TAATGCCATCTTCCAAGATTAAGAGATTTCTGAAGCGTTGTGAGTAAATTGGGATTAATGCCAAGTGAGAAACATCTTCCTCCTTTTTCCTTCTCATTTTATGAGAAACTGTTTTCCAACATAAAAATTTCTAAAAAGTTTACTGGAGAGAAGCTAAATGTTCTAGATCTTAGGGATCAAAACTTAGAAACAAAAGAAATATTAGAAGCATACAATCTTAGAATCTTAGGGTTAAAGCTGAAAACAGAACCCAGAAGTCACATAGTCTAACTCTTTCAATTTTACAAAAGAGGAAAAGGATTATCAGAGAAGTCATCCAAGTAGCAAGTATCTGAGTCAGTATCCAAACTCATAACCCTTTGGTTGGTTTCACATCTAGCCCTCTGCATCACCTCCACTTTATATTTTCAAGTAATATTCATTTAAGACCTTGCACTTTGGCTAGCATCACAAAAAAAGACCACATAATGGAAAACAAGCTTCCATGTATTCTAATAAATTATTTAAAATTACCTGCATGTACTCCTACATTGCAAAATTTATTTGTTCCTGAAGCACTGGTAATAAAAAATCTGGTTTATGCTTTCAAAACCATCATCTTGATGCCCTACTTTGACAATTGGAATTTGTAGTTATTGTTCTTGAATAAATTCATAATAGAAAAATTAAAAATTTGAAAATTAGAGAGGGGGGCATCCTCAGTATGAAATAAATCCCTCATGAATGCAACAAACCTTTTTGATAGCTTATATGTCAAAGAAGAGGGGCCCCTTTTCCATTCATTTGAGGGGAAAACACACACACACACACACACACACACACACACACACAACACACACACACACACACAAAACATAGCAATAATTAGATTAAATCCCAAATCCCCAAATGTAGTTTTTTTCTCTAGAGGCCCTTTCTTGTAGGTAAATACCCTAAAGGAAGAATGTAGGCCCCTTTATTTTCCTAGTAATGCTTGTTTGAAAGGATTTGAGGCTTTTCCTTCTTAAGGGGTTTTATCTTGTTTACCCAACAACCTAGTTAGTCTACTAATATGGTTGTGTAATATCCTCTGTAGTCTGACTAGTTTATCTTTCCCCACCGGAGGAGTATTGGGTACTGATAAGGGGATCATTATCATAATTTGTTTTGTTGGGATGAATGTCCAAAAAGCTGTTTTCCTTAACTGAGATTCATTCCAACAGAAAACCTCAAAATCCAGTTATCTGTAAAGTTCTTCCAGTGTCTGTCTGTGGACCTCCCTGGCTTCTTGTAAATCCCACCTAAAACCCTACTTTCTAAGGAAGCTTTCCTCAACCCCTCTTAATTCCAGTGCCTTCCCTTTGTTACTTATCCTTCCTTAACCAAGAGGACCTTGACATCAGGGGAGGTGACACCATGACATGCAAGTGAACTGAATCTAAGTGAGGGAGGGATGGGCAAGGTCACCTGCCTCATTTTCCCCTCCAGAGCCCTTTGGCCACAATTATCTCCAATTTATCCCATACATAGCTTAGTTTGTATGAATTTATTTGCAGGTTGTCTCCGCCATTAGATTGTAAGCTCCTTGAAAGAAGAGACTATCCTGTCCCCCTTTTTGTATCCCCAGAGTTTAGCATCGTTCCTGGGGGCACTTAGCAGGCCTTTAATAAATATATACTGAACAAACATTATATAATGTAACAGAGACTCACATTTTCCTAGAGCTATAATAATAATGATAATAATATTGATGATGAGGATGACTTTATATAATGCTTTAAGGTTTTGGAAAGCATGTTCCATGTGTTAACTCATGTTAACTCATGAATACACACTCTAGAAGGACCCTGGGGGGCTCATTTGGGGGAAATATTTGAAATGAGGCATAGCTAAGCTTTATTTTTGAGATATCCCTGACATGGGGCTTTGGGGCAGGGAGAAAACTTAACCTACTTTCTTAGATGTTTGGCTTTGGCATCTTTCACCCTTCCTTCCCCCACCCCCATGATTTTAGCCGTGTTAGAGCTCCTTGTACAAAGGGCTGCAGGTCACACATTTGTACATGAATACATGTCCACCCACATACTTCACACACATGTACATATGTAGACACACATGCACATATTTTACAGATGTGCTTGCAGGAATATACATATATGCTGATATATTTACAGGTATGTTTGTAGGCATATACATATACTCGCACGTAATTTACATATATGTTGGTAGACATATCCATGTACATATTCATGTACACGTACATGTACACTGGATTATAGATCTTGTGCTATATGGGATCTCAGAGACAACCTAGTTTAATCCCTTCATTTTGCAGATGAGTCAATTAAAGGTAAAGGAAACTGAGGGACTTTCAAGGTCACACAGAGAGACATTCTTAAAGATGGGACTTCAGAGTCAGCTCTCTTTCCACCAGACTCTTCTCCCTCCCTTTCAAGCCCCTAAAGGCAGGGACTGCCTGGTACATAGTAGGCACTTAATAAATGTTTCTTGACAATTGATCAATGAGATATTTTAAGATTTGTAAGGGTGCTTTCTTCTGTGATAGAGCAGTGCAGTAGGTCAAAAGCTGGATTTGGATTTTGGATGAGTTGAGTTCATTTTTAGTCTCAGACATTTATTAGCTGAGTGATTTAGGGCAAATTATGTAACCTCTCTCTGCCTCAGTTTCCTTATTTATAAAATGAGCATAATAATAGCACCTTCATCTTCCAGGTTATTTTTGAGGAATAAATGAGATAATATTTATAGTGTTATGAAAAAGCTACACGTATACATCACCCACCCACATATACATACACACACACATTAAAGACAGACTGAAATGAATAACAATAGGAGGGTAAGTGAAATAAAAGCTTTTCATAAAAAGTGAGGTTTGAATTCAACCTTGACGGGAACTAGGATTTTGAAGAGGCAGAAAGAAGTTTCCTGGAGGACAGATGTAATAGTCCAACTGTTAATACATAATCCATTTTATGAATTAGGAAAATAAGGTTGTGAGAAGTTAAGTAACTCCCCCTTTGCTTACAAGGCTAGTAAGTGTCCACTGGATTTAATCTAGTGCTCTTGACTCCATTCTCAGGATCCACATTATTCTATCAGCCTATATCAGGCAGCCCGAACATGAGCAAGTGAAGTGATGTTTAGAAGATTCAATAATTAGGTAGTGGTAGAGCCTAAACATTCCAGAATAATCTTTTTTAAAAAACAAAGTTCAAATAATTTGGGGACAATTGAATAAAAACAGCCTCAGAATAGAACTCTGCAAAGTATTTTCCATATCTTTCTTCTTCTTCCTCTCCTCTCTCCTCTTCCTTCTCTTCTTCCTCCTCTTCTCCTTTTCCTCCTTCTCTTCCTTTTTCTCCTTCTTCTTTTTTTTTTCTTCCCACCTGATGTCTGTCCTTTTTTTGTTGCTATCTGGGGGTAATTTTCTATACTGTTTCTCTATTCAGAATACTTTGAATAAGTGAATAATAAGTAAGCTCCTGAGTGTGAGCCACAGGCTATTATAAATTCAGTCTAGTGTCCTGATAGTCCATGGCCAGTTTTTCATTTCTTTGTTTTGTTTTGCTTTCCTTCCCTTCCTTCCTTCCTTCCTTCCTTCCTTCCTTCCTTCCTTCCCCCCTTCCTTCCTTCCTTCCTTCCCCCCCTTCCTTCCTTCCTTCCTTCCTTCCTTCCTTCCCCCCTTCCCCTTCCTTCCTTCCTTCCTTCCTTCCTTCCTTCCTTCCTTCCTTCCTTCTTCCTTCCTTTCTTCTTTCTTTCTTTCTTTCTTTCTTCTTTCTTTCTTTCTTTCTTTCTTTCTTTCTTTCTTTCTTTCTTTCTTTCTTTCTTTCTTTCTTTCTTTCTTTCTTTCTTTCTTTCTTTCTTTCTCTTCTTCTTTCTTCTTTCTTTCTTTCTTTCTTTCTTTCTTTCTTTCTTTCTTTCTTTCTTTCTTTCTTTCTTTCTTTCTCTTTCTCTTTCTTTCTTTCTTTCTTTCTTTCTTTCTTTCTTTCTTTCTTTCTTTCTTTCTTTCTTTCTTTCTTTCTTTCTTTCTTTCTTTCTTTCCTCTTTTCCTTTCTTTCTCTCTCTCTCTCTCTCTCTCTCTCTCTCTCTCTCTCTTCTCTCTCTCTCTCTCTCTCTCTCTCTCTCTCTCTCTCTCTCTCAGAACACTGGAGTACATTACTGCAAGTAATCAGAGTGTCAGGTATATGGAAGTAGGCTTCTAAGACCATCCTTCATTTGTTTAGGGTCTCATAAAATCTGCCAAAATTGATATCAACATCCAGAGCTGTCCTGGCACCTTTTAGATTTGAGGTCTCTGTGTTTATATTCAGGAATATCAATCATGCTTAATACCAAGTCTTTGCTTGGCTTTTAGTAGTAATATTTCCATTTGCAGGCTAGATGGAGGGGGAGGATTCTTAGCTGTACAAGCCTCTTATATCATTGTCAGAATTAGTATAGAAAGCATCCATCAGTGGTGCATATACAAGGTGAATTGGTGCTCCCTTCTTCTAGTCCTGAGTGCTCAAGACAAAAGTGAGCTTTCAGAAGATTGATGAGGCAGATAATTTGACGGATACCACCCTACCTGTCAGAAACAAAACACCTCCAGGTGACCAGGCTTTGACTCCAGCAGTCCATTAGCACAAACATTTGGGAATTAGTCTTCTTTTCTGCATTTAGGCTACAAATGTGCCTGTTACAGCAGAAATTGTTTTTTCCTTGAGTTTACTGTAGATTATAGAATGGGATAATTTTATATATTTGTAACATCCCTGTTATATGACATTAATCTCCTATCTCTGAGACTTTGTATAAGAGATCCACCCTGTCTGGAATAATCTCTCTCCTCATCTCTGCTCCTTGAGATCACCAGATTTCTTCAAAGAGCAGCTATGTGATGCCCTCTGGAGAAAACCTTTTATTGATTTCCCCTTCCCCCAACAATTAATGCTCATTCTTTTTTTATTTATCTATTTCTTTTTTAATCTGTTTTTGTCTATTTTCTTTTTTCTTTATTTATCTATTTCTTTTCAAATTTTTTAAAAAGATCTTCTCCTTTGTGCTTGTTTTAGATTTGCTTATTTGTAGATTCTCCAATTTTAAAATACATATTCAGTTCATTAATTTTCAATGTATGGTTTTAAGGATGTGATTTTTAAATTCACAATCTCTTTTAAAATGACAGTGTATATACTTTTCAGTTATTTTTTAAAAATTAAATGCTGTACTGTTATAACCTCCTTCAAAGTTCCACCCCTTCTTAAATTGTAAGCCCTTTGGAGACATGGGTTATTTGAGTTTAGATTGCCTTTGGAAAATTGCAAAGCTTCTTTAATGACCCCCAGCTTCTCATGAAAGCAACAGCTCATCTTTTTAATACCAGCCTTCTACTAGCATTACTTTATGGAAGTATGGAATAAAACAGTAAATATCAACAAAAATGAATGCTGGATATGGACAAAGATTTATGTACCATATCATCAACGAAGAACTTCAAAGGAGTCTATGGAAATGCTGTTGAGTTTTTTTTCTGTCCTTTCTGACTCTGTGACAAAAATGTCATCAAATGAATACATGATCAGAAGAAAAAACAAGAGCAAACTAGCAGAGGCAGACAGTCAGAGGGATCCATTTGTACCTCTGTGATTGCAGGAGAAAGTGTACTGGATGGATCTGCTATGGCAAACTTATGAGAGAATATGGGCAAGAATCACACAGGATAGACTGGCATCTCTAGGCCTTGATGGGCATTACTAGAAACAATTTTCAAATGATGAGATCACAGGTCCGTTTAAGTTTTTAACACCCCCAGTATTCTAATGTACACTAGGTACTCAAAAAAAATTTCTTAAGTTAAATTTCAAATTTGGGTTTTCTATTTGACTTGTAGCTCAAATCTTATGGGTATATTGAATCCTGCATTCTTTCAAAAGATTCACTCTTGTTTCTGTTTATCTCTAGAGTTTTGCGCAAAGTATGAGCTTAATGAAGGTTTTATTCATTCATATTATAAATGTATGCTAATATTTGTATATACATGTAAACATATATGTACATGTTTGTAATCAGGAGAGAAGGAAGAAGGTTTATCTCATTATTGGCAACTAATAGAAATAGAGATTGAAAAGTAAAGTCAAAGGGTTTGGCAAGAAAGAGGAAGGGAAAAGAGAGAGCCCACATTGAATAGTCTCCATTTTCTCATTGAAGTCTGAACTGAAATCCTTAGCTTAAAAAAGTAAGAAGAAAGGAAGAGTTTGAGAAAGTCAGAGGGGAATGAGGTAAGAAATCAATTATGGAGAATTAAGTGCATTGCTTTGCTGCGATGGATTTGGATAATATAAATTTGTCTATTACGTGATTTTCTTTAACTGTATTTAGTAGGTGGGATGGAGCAATCCACAGCTGGGATTTGGCAAGGGATCTGTGGTCCTAGTGACTTAATACCAAGTCTTTGTGTAACTTTAAGTAGTAATATTTCATTTTCAGGCAGATGGAAGGGGAGGATTCTTAGCTGTGCCAGTCTCTTATATCATTGTCAGAATGAGTCTAGAAAGCATCCATCAGGAGTGCATGCACAAGGTGAATTGACGCTACTTTTTTTCTAGTCCTGAGAACTCAAAAACAAACACAGTTGATTGGTTAACTGTACAATTGGAATTGAAAAAAGAGGAAAAGTACAGTTTGAGTGGAGATTATAGAAAAAAGGAAGGAAAGAAGGAAACAAGCATTTATTAACTGCCTACTTTCTACCAGGCACTGTTGCAAGTGCTTTACAACTATCATCTCCTTTGTTCTTCACAATAACTCTGGGAGGGAGATTCTATTATTAAATGCCCATTATGCAGTTGAGAAAACTGAGGGATGAGATTAAAAGATTAACATAGAGTCATATCTACTAAGTGACTAAGGCTAGCTTTTAATCCGGATATTATCAATTTCAGCTGAGGAAAAATATCAAAAGATGTTAAATTAAGATGGTAGGTTGCGATGACCACAAAGAAACATTTAGGAGGTATGAAGTATGGGAAGAGATAGAATGAAAGGAGATAATGGTCAGATAGAGGAAAATCATGTTTTTGTTTTTTATTGTAGAAATGAAACACTTTTAGGTAATGTTGAAATCTGCCTATGACTGTTATTTTCCATAGCTGAGGTGAAGTGGACTGGGTAAATCTTAAAAATTGAGAAGAATGAAAATGTCTGAGAGAGAATTAGTGTTGAAAGCTGTTGAAATTGCCTAGTAAAAGAGAAGGAATTGGGGAGGAGAGGAAGATAGAATTCCCAAAGAAACTCCCCGGAAAATCAGGAAGAATGTCTTGAGTGGAGGGGCAGGGTATAGTCTGCTTGCCATCAGCTACCATAAGCTACAGAGGGAAAAAAATAACATCAGGATATGAGGATATGATACCATGAAATTCAGGAAGCTAGAGATTGAGAGACGGAAACAAATAGGCAATTTAGAAACAATAAATACAGCATTAATTTAGTGCTTACTATGTATAAAATATTGCACTAAGAGATCAGAGTCCTTGCTGTCAATGCTCTCACATTTTGTGGGCAGGGGGAAGCAAAGTATGGTCTGATTTCCATTTTAGCCCCAGGGTCTTGTGGGAAAGGGTGGTGAGAAAAAAGTAAAGATCGCCATGTTGGAAAGAGTGGCCAGGGATGCAGGAGGAAGGCATCTCTGGGATTGTAGGTCAAGTCTGCAAAAAGCACCTACTATGTGCCAGGTTCTAAGTTCTAGTAAGTGAAGGCATATGAGAGAAGAAGTTCAGAATGAAGGGAACTTTGTTCATGGTGTAACAGGAATTCCAGAGAACCCAGTAGAAGCTGTAGGTGGAGTTGGAGCAGTACTTAGGTGAAATAGATTTAAATAAGACAGGGATGTAAGAACTGGAGGTAGGGGTTGGGGTTACTTTAATCTCAAGTTAATAGTTAGAGACACCTAGGTGGCCCAGTGGATAGAGTATTGAGCCTAAGTCTTGAAGGACTCCTATCTTCGTGAGTTCAAATCCAGCCTCAGATGCTTATTAGCTTTGTGATCTTAGACAAGTCATTTAACTCTTTGCTCCAAAAAATGAGCTACACAAGGGAATGGCAAACCACTCCAGTATATTTACCAAGAAAACCCCAAATGGAATCACAAAGTTGAACACTATTGAAAAACAACTAAACAAAGCTGGCAATTAAAGAACAAGAATAGGAAGAGTAAAAAATAGTGAGACTTTAACATAAGGGTAGTAAAGAGAGGCAGATAACTTAGAATGCTTTCTATCTTTATAAAGCAGAATTTCTTGGGGAACTTCAAATTTCATGGGATACTTAGCCTTGCTTGTCAGCTACTCCTTTTGGGGGAGCTAGGCAATCAGAATTGATATGCCTTTAATGAAAATGGGTAGAAATATATGATAGATTAGATCTGGATTCTCTGAGCTCCAAAAGCACGTAACTCATTTACCATTCCAGAAATAAATTATTGGAATATAATTTTTAGCACAAATATGGGTTACTTGGCAGGAAATGAAATAAAATCTGGCTTTTATTGCTTCATTGAGCCATTTATAATCTAATAGCAGGGATTCTCTGCCTTTTTAGAGATGATACCTTATTTATAGTGGCTATGATAATAGCTAGCACATATATAGCGCTTTAAGGTTGACAAAGTGCTTTCCATATGTTCTCCATTTTAATCCTCACAAAAACCCTGTGATGTTGGTTTATTTGCTTGATTTTATAGCACTCCCCATATTCCCTCACCATTCTTGTGATTTAATTGGTTGAGATAGTTCTCTGCGAAGAAACATTTTTTACCAGAGTACATGTGCAATTGTTCTGCACTTACAGTTTTAGAGAGTTGCCTGGAGCACTTATAAATACGAAAAAATTGACAAGGATATCCCCCAAAGATCATGGGAGTCATAGCTTTAGATTGCTAAAGAAAGTTTACTGACTTTTGGTAAACGTATCAAATCAGGTCAGAAGCTCTATAAATGCAAAGACCAAAAGACCTTGATTTTTTTCCTCCTGATTTATAAACTCACAGACAAAAGCAAACCTTGACTTTGCTATAATTCAGAAAGCTTCATAATGTCTCCAACACAGTGAGACCCTATATCTAGTGAACTCAGTAAGAACATTGATGGAAGTGGCAGAGTGGGAAGCTTCACAATTGTATAATACTTTTTCATTTTTAAGTTGCTTTCCCATACATTCTGTGAATTATCCATTCACTATTACCTACCAATTAGGTAGCATTTATTAAAAACCTACTATGTGCCAGAACTATGTATATTATCTCATTTCATTCTCATAACAAGTAGCATTACAAATGCTGAGGGTGCTCGTGTCAGACGGTCAATCAACAAACATTTTTTAGAGCCCCTCTATGTGTCAGGCACTTCGTTAAGCTCTTGAAATAGAAAGAAAACATACATACACACAAACACACACATACATGAGTATATATATATATATATATACATATATATACATACATATATATGTATGTATGTATATTTGTGTCTATACACATATATAAGTATAAATATATACATACATACATACATATTCATACATGTGTGTGCCATATCCTCAGAGTTTACATTTTAAAAGGAGACATCACATGTAAACAATTATGTGCAATAAAGATAAGAATAAACAAAAAAAGATGGAAAGTTTTCTCAGAAGGAAGATGCTAGAATGAGTTGAGAAAAAACACTGGAAAAGATCTATGGAAGGTTGAATTTCTATAGTTGGTGACTCAAATTCTTAGTAGCATTTATACACTTAAAGTTAGTTTCTTTCTCTTCCCCTTCTTTCCTCCCCCCTCCTTCACAAGAATTAAGCCAATAATTCCCACAGTATTAAGTCCTTTATCTATGGTATATTTAATTGACACAAGGAGTTTCATGTTTAAAATATAATACTCAGCACATGTGGAGTGTAGTGAAGAGAGGATGAAGGAAGAGAGATTTGGGGGATGCCTTGAAACCTTTAGATGTTCTAAATTTCAAGCCAGAGAAAGAGCAGCTGGTTTAGATACTGATAGGTACAAATAGCTGACAGGTGTATGGATGGAGACGTGGCCTGCCAGATGTTTGTGAAAAGAAGCAGGGATTGAAGAAGCTATTGTGGGATCCCTTGGCTTCTTCTGGATTACCTGACTGTCAATACTTGCCTCTAATAAAGTTACATTCAAAGCATTTTTTTCCTTTAAATATTAGAGGAAGAAATGAAGTGTATTTCTTTTTTTTTTTAATTTTTAAAATTATAAAATTTTCTTTGACAGTACATATGCATAGGTAATTTTTTTTACAACATTATCCCTTGTATTCCCTTCTGTTCCGAGTTTTTCCCCTCCTTCCCTCCACCCCTTCCCCTAGATGGCAGGCATTCCCATACACATTAAATATCTTATAGTGTATCCTAGGTACAATATATATGTGCAGAACCGAATTTTGTTGTTGTTGTTGCAAAGGAAGGATTGTATTTGGAAGATAAAAATAATCTGGGAAGAGAAACAAAACAAAACAAAGCAAAAACAATGCTCACAGTTTACACTCATTTCCCAGTGTTCCTTTTCTCGGTGTAGCTGATTCTGTCCATCATTAATTAATTGGAATTGGATTAGCTCTTCTCTATGTTGAAGATATCCACTAATGAAGTATCTTTGTAAAATCTTCTAATTGCAGTGAAATGTTTTGTGGGAAACAAGTTTAGAGGTCTTTGAAACTACATTGACTGATCTTTGTTGGGCTTATGTTCATAGTTGGACACAAACTATCTAGTTATTAAGTTCTTGCTGTAGTCTAGGAGCCATACTAGGTAGTGTTGATACTAAGACAAGAATAAAATAGTATCCATCCTCAAGTAGCTTATATTTTATAAGAGAAGTTGGGAGTGGGATGGAGATACAGCATGTAAACATATAAGTAAATATAATATACCCCCTTATACATTTTAAATTCTGTGTGTGTGTGTGTTTGTGCACGTGTGTATAAACATAAACAATATAGTCATTTTGAAGTTGGGGAGATACTAACAGCTGGGAGAAGGGACTTAGATTGAATTTTGAAGCCAGAGGTTTCTAAAAAGGTTTCCCCTTTTAATTAATTTATTAAATAATTAAGAATCAAATTAATTAATTAATGATTATTTTTTTAATTAATTAATTTAATTAAAGTGGGAAGACATCACTGGAAGGAGGAGGGAATGGTTCAGATTTGCAAAGGCCCAAGAGTGAGAGATGGGATTGTTTTTAGTTTAGAAAGATCTCCTAGAATTTATGTTGCCTTTGAGAGAGAGGGGGGGGGTGAGAAAAGCACAGATATTTGAGAACTTTAAATAGCTTCATAAACATTAGCTATCATTGTTATCAGCTATGGGAAAATGGACTAGTCACATCCCTTGTTCTGTAAAATGAAGAGATAGATAGATCCATTCCAATAGGGGCCTTTACCTAAAATGAACACGTGCTCCACTGGAAACAATTGAACTAGTTAGTGGTTATCTTGTGTTGCTAAGAGAGACAACTCTATGTCCCAATAAAGCATCAGGAGAGAATTTTAATCAAGGTAATATTTCTCTTAACTTCAAAAAATTCTTTGTAGCATTGCTTAGGAAGGACCTTCTCTTTTTTCATGTAATGAAGCAATAGGGGGAAGATTAGCCCCACCAAAACTGTAATATTTGAGAGAAGCCTTTCATTTGCTAATTGTCATTAACTGTCTAAAAATAACCACAAAAAATACAAAAGAGTACCAAAAAATCTAAAGTATTTTTGGTCTCATAGCTCATAAGGTTCAGCTAGACATGGTTTTGGCAGATTTTAATCAGGAATATGTCACAGAACATTGAACATCTGCTTTATCCATGTTCCCAGGAAACTAATTGAGTCATTAAGACAGAGTCATTAGTAAATTGACCAAATGGTTATCACCCAAAGTTAGGAATATAACTTCACTTTATTTGTCATTTTCATCCCTCTTTCCCCACCCCAACTTTTGTTTCTTCCATGGATATTCCAGAATAGTTGTAGGATAGAACAGCATCATATTCAAGAATTTCATTAATTTCTTCTCCCTGAGCTGTCCTGCATGTGGACAGATTTGCTTGACTCCATATAAGATGATTTTCCCATAATTTCTCATGTTGTTTTATAATCTTTCTTCCCACAAGAGCAGCAAACAAGCCAGGAAAAAGCATCATGGCTCTACCCCCATCCTTTAATATTTTATTCCTTCTTATTGATTGACTTTGGCAGTCTGCAGTTGAATTCTTAGGCATAGACAGTTAGTGCCTTCCTATTTAAGTCAATAAGCATTTATGAAGTACTTATTACCAGATACTGTGCTAGACACTAGGGATACAAAGAAAGGCAAAACCAGTCCATGTTCTCAAGAAGCTTCTAGTGGTCCAGGAAAGGAAAAGTCAAAAACTGGTGACAAATAAAACTTTATGCTTGAGGACAGTCATCCTCAGGAGTTCACTGCCAGATGGCTCTCAGCCAATGGGATTTAGTGATTTGAAGTGAAGGGATGTCAGTTTGGTATCTAGTATTTCCAATTCCTAATTAAAGGATCTAGGTAGCATAGCAGACAAAGTTCTGGGCTGGAGTCAAGAAGATTTGAGTTCGAATTCTCCCATGAACGTCACTAGCCATGTCTTTCAAAGTAAGCCCCTTAACTTCTCATAATACTGCTTTTCTCATCTCTAAAATGGGCATATAATAGGCCTACTTGTGGCTGGACAATGATTTATTATAGTGAGGCTTCCTTTCTTGAAGGACCAAACAATCATTAAGGTTATTTCCACCTCTCAAATTTCATGATTCTTTGAAATGAGATGATAAAAGTACAGATAATTGAAAACTTTAAATAATTTCATAAATATTAACTTTTATTATTTTCAGCCATGGAAAAATGGACTAGTCATATCCCCTGTTCTGTAAAATGAAGAGATAAATAGGTCCATTCCAATAGGGGCCTTTACCTAAAATGAATACATGTTCCTCTGGAAACAATTAAACTAGTTAATGGTTCTCTTGTGTTGCTCATAATATTTCAAGTCTGAATGTAATCTTAGGAATTAGATTTGTAACTCCTTTAAGACAGGGACTTCCTCATTTCTGTATTTGAATTCCCAGTGTCTAGCACAGTTCAAGGTGCATATTAAAAATTTATATTTTTTCACTCATTCTTTTATAATAGATAATTAAGAACCTTATGCTTGTTTGAAATGGGTTATTTTGTGAAGTTGATATTGTTTCAAAAAATGGCTGAATAAATGAATGAATGAATAAAAATGATATTAAGTTTCACTGAATGACTGAATGAATAAATGAACTGAAAATACAATTATTTAGTGTTTATTTATGGATCAAGTATTATGGTAAGTGATGGTGGTACAACTAGAAACAGAATGGCCCCTTTCTCAGTCTCACTCTGACTGGGGACAGAATACATAAAATGGAGTTCAGTTGTAGGAAAAGGCCTAGAGTTCCTTTAGGTCATGGATGTGCTTAATCCACCAGGCGTCTGCAATGCAAAAAGGAATGGTAGATGAGAAGGTCTGCAGTATCTTCTGAGGCAGCGACTGAGCAGATGGAAAGGGCTGTTGGTCTTTTATGTCAATAATGAATAAAATAGAATAGCAAGGTAGGTTGCACAGTGGATAGAACACTGACCAAGGAGTCAGGAGAACCTGAATTCAAGGGATGGAAAGGAATCGTTCACTCCTGTGAACTGTCAAACAACCAAAAAGAAGAGAAAATAAGGAAGAAAGATTGTTCATTTCAGTCCTGTTGCCCAAATGTCACAGACAGGTTTTACATGGAAATGACCCAATTTCTTGCCTTTAGGATTTACGCAATTATGGGGTTGCAAATACATATTTTGTGAGCCAGGCTTATTCCAATTTTATTATGGGGAGGATGAAGCGAGGGTGCTTTTGATGCCTTTACTACTGTGTTTGATTTTGGTGAATAGAGTATAAGGCTGATATTCACAGAATTGAATTTTCTTCTTTCCCTGCATCTCCAGCTTCCTCAGTAGCATATGTCATGCTCATTAACATCTTTTCAAGTGTGTCTTTCATCCAACATCATCCAATCTAGATGGTTAACGAGAATGATTCCATTAAAGGTTATGGACATATCTGTTCAATATGGCTATGTCTGCTTAATTCAGTTAGTTTAAGCAGAGTTAATAAGACAGAATCATGGGTTTAAACCCTGTTGTGAAATAGTTCTCTTTTTTGTGATTCATGGCCAACCCTAACCATCTGTCCAGTATGTCTAAGTGGATCAGTTTGAGATGATGGGCACAGATTTGCAAAAGGCCCTTCTCATGAATGTGAAAAAAAATTGCTTATTGTCACTTTGGACAAATCACAAAATATTCCTTGGGTCTCCATTTCCTCATCTTCAAAATGAGGAATTCAGACTATAAACTGTCTGGAGCTTCCGTTGCTTGAATCTAGGAGCCTTGTGATGCCTTATCAATGATACTAGAATCATACAAACAGAGCCATATTGACATTGTTATTATCACTGATGAGCAAAATTGTGGAATACTTGGTGAAAGACGGAGCTTCAGAGCCAGAATGAAATGAGTTGAAGTCTTGCCTCTTACACCTTAGCTATGTGACCTTGGACAAATCATTTAACTCATCTCTGAATGTCAAAGAAAATTCCTTAAGATTATAAATTCTAGATCAGGTGCTAATAGACTTTGATAGAGGGATTTCCTCAATAGCAACTCCAGATATGGATAGGAAAAATTTATTAACTAAATGTTTTTCTTTGGGTTGCTGCATGAAACATGGAATTTTCCTTGAAAATGGTGAATCCTAGAAAAATTTGGAACACGGGGTTTTGCAAGGGTGAATGTTGAAAACTATTTGCACTTATTTTGGAAATAAAAAGCTACTTTTTAAATGATGTGTCCTAGATACTGAGGCTCTAGTAACTCTCATGCTACTTGTTTTTTTAGTTGTTATAACAAGCAAGATTTTCTTCCCACAATGATATAGAAAGATCATAGAATCTAGCATTAGCAGAAATTTTAGAGAATGTTTAATTCTAACCCTAACATTTTTAAATGAAGAAATGGAGGCCTAGAATGTTCAGTAATTTCCCCAAGGAACAAGGCAGTAAGCAGTAAAGCCTGGATCTGAATCCCACTTTAGATCCATTGTTTGTTCCAACCTCCTATGCGGATGTTCACAATTGAGTTATCTTTGAATTTGTATTTGAAAACTTCCCGAACTTAACAAGAGAATTTCCTCTCCAAAGCCATATATAAGGTCAAATTCTTCTCAGTGTTGTATGAACATTTACATGGGAAATTTCCACCATTAGATGTGTAAAGCTGAATTGTCCTAAAGTGAAATCCTGGCTGTAGAGTAACTAAGACACCTGCTCATACCTTAGCCAAAAAAACCCCTCAAAAACAGTGAATGGTTAGATAAAAGTGATAGAAAACAAAGATCACACCTGTATTAAGTGGTATTGAATGGAGTATCCAGAGTCCTTAGAAAATATATATAAATATATATTTAGAAAAAATACATAAATATATAAAAAGAGAGTGTACTTTATTTTAAATAACAATAAGCATCTGGAAGGTGGAAATAGCAAAAGTCTTTCAGCTACAGCACAACCATGACAGAAAATTCTTGTGGATGATTTAGAGGAAAGCAAGAACAGAAGGCATAGTGAGTGAGAAATTATGGATGGGCTGTGATCTGCCCTTACAAGAATGAAATCATGGACCCATTGAAATATTGAATTAAATCATCAAAGACCTTGTAGAGGTGGGCACAGGGAAAAACTATGTGTTTGATGTGCAAAGATACAAGGCTAGCTCAAGGCTACCTCTGGAGGACTTCCAAAGTATGAATTCCAGGGCTGGAGTGGAGTTTCAAGATGAAGAAAAAGTCCAGGATATGGATTTTTCCTGATGTTCCCATTACCTGGCACATAGAAAGGACTTAAAAGAAATGCTCACTGAAAGAATTAATAAATTTATCTTTGATTTTTATTTTGCCAATTCTTGCAAAAGGCTCATAAAGAAAATAATAGAAACATGAGACTTCATTTGTGCAGAGAAGATATTGAATGTAAGAAGGAGGGGGACACATTCTAGTTTCCCGTGATATTACCTTTTAATAAACTTTTATCAAGTTAACATGGCTGACAAAATTATATACGCTTCCAAGGAAAGTAGGGGGTTTTCAGTTGTCAGAGCAATATTCATCTATCCATCTATCCATCTATCTATCTCCGAGGAATGGGCCACGGAGATTTCTAAGTAATATACAACAATAATGGTGATGAGACACTAGCTTGCATTACCACCCACACTAGACATACAAATGGGATTTTATGTAAAAGAAATGTTTATTAAGTAGAGGGGGAAAATGAAGAAGAAAATGAGGGTGTCTAAAAGCATCTGTTATCTTTTTTTATAATGATTTAAGTTAGAGAACTTTAAAAGCAACATTTCAAAACTGCATTTGTATCAAAAACATCTACTTTCTACTTTGGCTGTTACTGATTACTTATAATTTCAAGTATTGAAACCTCTCCCTTAGGTTTTTTTTTTTCTTTAATGAAAAAAAGTATTTTGAACATGTCTAATTTTGCTATAAGTACAAACTTTCTCTAATTCAAAAGTTTTTGGAATATGTCTGCTAAGTTTCATTTTTTTTTTCATTCTGAGATTTAATTTTGACTTTTGAAAAAAGAATATAAGAAAGTATTTTGAGAGAATTGTCTGTGTGGTATTTGAGAGAACTGTCTGTCTTACTCTGAGGCCCTGGTCTGTTAAGAAGAAAGTTGGAGTTTATAATCTCTGGTTATGTGACAATGACCTTGCCATTCCATAATCAAGACTCTTCATCTTCCCAACTCTGACCCCCAATTCTAGCCTTATTTCTGGTCCCATCTTTTCTGAATTCTTTCAAATCCCTGATAAAATCCCACCTTTTGTAGGAAGCCTTTTGCAACTGTCCTTACTTCTAGTACCTTCCATCTGTTGATTATCTCCAGTTTAGCCTGTCTAGTAATTGTTTGTACATAGTTGTTTACTTGATGGCTCCACCATTAAATTGAGAGCTCCTTAAAAATAGAAACTATCTTTTTCCTTTCTTTTTATCACCAGCACTAAGCATAATGCCTGGCACAAAATAGGTGTTTAATAAATGTTTATTGACTGATTGATTAGTTGTGTGGAAAAAACTCACAATTTCTCTGAGCCTGTTTCTTTTCTAAAATTGGAGTGAAAAATACCTATAATACTTACCTCACAGTATTAGAAGAATCAAGTGGATTTGTTTATAAATCACCCGACCAGTCCTATAAATACACTATCAATATTCAGTGAGACTTTCAATGCTGCTAAATATCCTTAAAGTCAGTTGTGATGGCTGCAAAGTTTGTGCCTTTTCTCCTAAGCCACAGAATAAGGTTATTTAAGTCATCCATGCTGTTTAACATTCTTTGTGATTTAATACTCATTGTAGAAACAAAAACTTGGAAATAAAGTGGGTGTGCAATGATTGAAGAAAGAGTGAACAAATTGTGGTACATCATTGTAATGGAACTGGTTCACAAATCAGTGATAGAGAATCTAGAAAAGTATGGGGAAATTTACTTGAACTGATACAGAGAGGGGGAAAAAAACTGATAAATAATTGTGTAAATGAAAACACTATGGAATCATACACAAATTGCTATTATCTAAATGATGAATTCTAGCCTTGGAAAACATGATAAAACATACTTTCTGATTGTTGTTGATATATAGTAGATTGAACACTGGTTCTAAAGTCAGGAAGCCTGAGTTCTAATCCAGTCTCAGATACTTACTAGCTATGTGACCCTGGACAAGTCAGTTAAATTACCCGATTCTTAATTTCCTTATTGTAAAATTTGTAAATTTTAATAGTATTAATAATAATAATAATAAGAAGAAGAATACTAACAACACCTGCCACAGGGCTCTGCCAAGGATTAAATGAGATAATGAACATAAAATATTTGACAGAATTTAAGGTAGCAGTTTGAATGCTAGCTTTTATCACCGTTCCTTTTTTTAACTTTCCAATGGAGAATTATTATAGGAAAGAAATGCTACATAAAAACAAAAGTCAATGACAGACCTTACTGAAGAAGTAAATGGAGATAAGACCTACAAACAAATCTATTTCTACTAGTTAGGTGCTGTCCTAAGATGGAGGCTGCCGCAGGGTGGAGCCCTGTTTCTTGACGTCTCCAAGTATGCATTCCCTTAGGGAAGACCTCTCCAAAGAAACATCTTTGGGACTGGGGGAACTACTCATTGCTAAATAACTTGAAATCCAAGAGCAAAGTTTTAAAGGTACCCAAGCCATTCATTAGGATTAATGTGATAGATAATGCAGAAACCTGAAGCTAGAATGCTGCTGATGATAAAAGCACACTGGTGTCTCTTATTCATGTGTTCCTTGCTCTGTATACTCTTTGGGAAGTCCAATAACTTTGCCCCTCTGAATTTTAGCAGCTCCACCATTGGGAAAGAATCTAAACAGACTCACAAAGCAATAAACCTAATCTCTTCACCAGACATGTGTTCAGTTCAAATATAGCAAGAACAAATATTTCTGATGACAATGAAAATGAGTGCTAATAGATAAAGAGTGAAGCAGCCAACCTCTTGCATCTTATATTCCCAAACTGGGAGTGGAACAGGTGGGGAGCTTCAATGTGAAAGCCAAATTTGTGTTCCAGGTTCAATTGCAGAAATCATTTGCTATTTTTTCCCACCTAATTCTATCCATAATCAAAATAGTTAAGGGAAAAAAAAAGCATATTGCAGTATTTTATTATGTAATTTAATTTGTTCGATTGAAAAAGACCATATGACCAGATGCTCAACTGACTGTAAAAGTGAGCTCTGATAACCCCAGAAGAGCAAGTCAATATTGAATTAGAATGGTTTGCATATAGGTTATATTGCCCTCCATACTCTTTTACCAAATTCTCAGACTTACAGATTCTTGGAATTGGAAGGTACCTCAGAGACCACCCAATCCAATCTGCATCTGAATAAGACCTGACAACTGACCTCAAGTGGCCATCTAGCTTTTCCTGGAAGACAATCTGGGAGAAGAGAGCCAGTATTTCCCAAGGCAGACTTCTTTGGGATTTGGGGATAACTTTTATTTGTCAATAAGTTTGACACCAGATTAAACCTAAAGCTGCTTTTCCCTGATTTCTACATATTGTTCCTTCTTCTACTCTCTAGGGCCAAGTAGGAAATATCTAATTCTTCTGCCACAGGAGTTCTTAATCTGAGATCCATGAACCTCAAAACGAGTCTATGGATAACTTTCAGGGGTTCTATGAATTTAGATTTTAAAAAACCCCAAACATTACATTTTTTATTTTCACAAATCTATAACTAAAATGCAAAATTTGCTTCTGTTAAGTATTTTGAACAGAGTTCCATAGATTTTTCCAGATTTCAAAAGAGTTTCATGACACAAAACAGGTGCAGGATCCTTGCTTTGCCACATGATAATGTTTCAAATAAAGGGAGATAGTTATCACATTCCTGGAATTCTCTCCTGGGACATAAACCTTTTCTTTCCCAGGATCAAGTTCCCAATTATTTTAGCTGATCCTAAAATGGCTTGAACTTAAGGCTTGTCATCAACTTATTTACCTTCCTCTGAATGATCTACTGCTTATCAATTGTACTTAAAATTTGATATGCAAAACTTAGTAAAATACTACAGGTATCCTTAAAGCATAGCACTTTATAGTCCAATCCAAGGCCAATGGATTGCCACAGAATTTTGCCATTAAAGTATTTTCTTATACCATCTATTTTGCCTTTCTTATTTCTCATCTTGGTAATTTGACTTAAAGCAGTGTTCTTTTATTACATTGTATTACATAAGATACTAACAATTCAAAAATAAAAATGAAACAATCCCTGCCTTCAAGAAGTTTACACCTAATTAGAGGAACACAACATTGTTTTGGTCTTGGATTCTTGGTCACAAGATGACAGTGTTCCTTACTCATGATGGCCTAAGTTTTATTGAAAATAGAAGTTGAAGCTGGTAACAGGAATAAAAAAAAATTTAGATGTGGGGAATCATTTGTGCAAAAATGTAGAAGAATGGAGTGGACAACATAATGGAGGCATCTGGCCATTTTGATATGCTAATTACTCTGACCACAAATATTCATGTTTTATTCTAGCAAGAGTAGTTGATCAAAGAGTTATCAGTCATTTGTGTTAGAAGTACTAGCAAAATTAATGTGCAAGGCTAGCAAACTAATATAAACCTCCACTTATGCTTTTCAGAAATGGGTAAAGTGCAACAGACTGGGCTATAAATTTTTGAAAGACCACAAATAGAGGACTTTAAAGTGTAAGAATTGGGAGTGGTCATTTGTGTTACCAACCGTAGGGGGAAGAGAGAGAGACAGAAACAAAGAGAGAGAGACAGAGACAGAGACAGAGACAGAGACAGAGACAGAGACAGACAAACAGAGACAAAGACAGACAGAGACAAAGACAGACAGAGACAGAGACAGATAGAGACAGACAAACATAGACAAAGACAGAGTGAGACAGAGACAGACACATGCACACACAGAGCTTTTTGCTTTTAAAACCATTGTTTTGAATCTGAACTGAAGTGCCTTAGTGCTCAATCATAATTGGAAGTCAATATAAACAAGGTTTTTTACCTGAAGGCTGAAACCAACCTTTTGGAGATTTTAAGTATGGCATTATTGTGCTGTTCTGCAAAGGGAAGAGCTGATATCACTTAAACATGGGAGCTAAGTCATAAAAACCAAATGGACTAAGAAGTTGAGATGCTATTCCTTATGCATTGGGACACTGACTACTATAAGAGTTATTTTGTGGTTCTCAGCTATCTCACATGACATAAGACAAGTATGGCTGTGAGAGCTGAGATGAAACAGCGTGTGTGTGTGTGTCTGTGTGTGTGTGTGTGTGTGTGTGTGTGTGTGTGTGTGCATGGAGGATCTGTTTCCTAATCCCAACAACATGAAAACATTTTAGGTTACTAGCTGTGGGACTCTGGACAAGTCATTTATCCCTGTTGCCTCCAAAATAATAAATAATAATGATAACATTCTAAGAAGTCTTACAATTTTGCTTTTTTCTGTCTTTAATTAAATACATATATGTGTATATGTGTGTGTGTGTGTGTATGTGTGTATAATATATCAAAAGGTGGTAGGCTCAGTAGTTACAGAGACAGTAGATGAGACAGACAGGACAATGCTGTGGAAGGAATCCCTGATTTAAAATTGGAAGATGTGCGTTTAAATCTCAGTATTGCCAATTACTAGTTGTGTGGCTTAGATTGTCACTTTAACTCTCTTTGCTTCAGTTTCTCAATTGTAAAATGAGAGAATTGGACTGGATGATCTCTAAAGTCCTCCTAGCTCAACACTAATGATGCCATCATCCTATGTAGGTTCTGGTCTAGATGCTCTCCAAGGTCTATTCTCTTCTTGAGCCTTCTTGAAAAGTTAATATTTACTTATTTGTTTGTATAGATTTACTCATTTATTCATTCATTCATTCATTCATTCATTCATTCATTTATTTTTATTTCTCAATTCATGAATACTTATTTTCTCCTTCATCTATTTACCTTCCCCTGTTACAAAAAGGAAAATGCCAACAACAATAATCTTCTAATAAATATAAATAATCAAGGAAAGCATACATCCTGTTATTGTTTTGATGAAGATGGTTAAAAAAATATAATATCCCTACAACAAACCTATATCCAAATTTATTCTTCAAGCCAAATGTGGCTGTAACAAAATAGAATGAAATTCAGCCCCTGAACGATGCATGGCTTTGTGTACCAAACTACCAAAAGAAGCTTCCTAGAATGAAGGAAAGCACCTGTTTTCCTGATCTTGATTTTCCTGGGTCCCATCCAATGGACCCCGTTGGCTGATGAGGGCTATCCTAAGTCCATTATTCTATGATTCGATGACCTTATCCTGTTTGGAATGTGTCATAGCTTTCTTTACCATCTTGCAAGACACTTGAAAAGCTTTTCTTAATACATTTTAATCCTTTTGGAGAGGTCGGGTCTTTTTGTCAGATATTACAGAAATATCTGTATGTGTGTGTATTTTTTAGACTTATATATAAAATATATTTACATATATGCATATGTGAAACAGATTAGCAATATAACACACACATGTAATGCAAGTATATATGAGATGTATATAATATATAACATGCATAGAATAAAACATATGCTAGATATTAGCATATTCTGCTAAAAAGCCTTGACATTGAATCTAATTGAAGAGGTTAGTGCTGGTGTGTTCCTAAGTGTTACCTGTCATTTGGAATATGACAGTACTGTAACTGCAAGGCCTTGGGGACATCAGCACATTGGCACTGCCATCTGACTACCTCCGAAACTGCCAGGCAGCCTTTCTCCCTCCTTCGACCCTGAGATAATTAACATCGCCCCGGAGGCATCTGCCTTTGCTTTTATACACTAGTTGTTTAATAAGATGTTTGCTGCGGTGCTTGTCTCTGATTTAACGATGTGCCTTTAGGGAGGAAGGTCCTTCAGTGCCAGCTGGATTTGGCTGGCATGGGGAATACCTACCTCTGTGTGCAGTTGTTCGGGGCACTTTAGAGAAAATTAACATATACCCGACGCGTTATCGGCTTAATCTCATGTTTTGATTTCGATAAATGCTTTTTACAGTCAGGCAAATGACATGTTTGAAATATAGGCAGTTGCTCTGACAGGTGAGTTATGTAGCATGGAGAGAGGCAAATGATAAAAGGGAGGCAAAAAATAAAAGGCAGCTAAAAAAAAGCTGCTGGGCAGACTTGATGGGATTTTAGTTGCTGGCTTCCCAGGGGCAAATCCAAGAGTGAAAACATCTTGGTTCTATTGGTCTTGGAAAAGTACACGGATTTATCATTAACACTGCATGGGAAGTGGTTTTGTAAAATCATTTTGTAATGCTGAATTACTCCGTGCAAATGAGCTCAGGGAAAGGTAAAGGAATGTTAAAGGCAGGAATGTTAAGCTTCTGTGGAAAGAAATATGAAATTGGAGGTCTGGGGGAGGGAGGGAGGGAAGGAAGACTAGAAAAGACTTTAAAATGTTTTGATGTGTTGCTTTGTATCGTTAGCACATTTGTCTCGTTCTGCTTTCACCAAGAAATCAAAAATGAATTAAAAAGAAGTTAATATGATTTTTTAGACAGTTAAAAATTATGTGTGCCTGCTTTTGCAATGGCATAAAATGCTAGAGAGTAAGCCAAATGAGAAAAATGTTTTGGCTCATCAGGGAAGATGCAAATACCTTTAAAGGTCGTTACCAAGTTATTATTCCATGAAAACCTGTAATTTCCCATAAAGACAAGTGTTAGGGAAATCCATATGTTGAGAGATCTGCTCATATTTGAGATCGTTTGGTATTTTCTGATTCATCTGAGCAGGAATTCTGTTTCCCAATATTTATTGAGTGCCTGTAATATGCCTTCACAGAACAAACATGCAACAGATCCCCACTGGCTCAGAATTTTCCAATACACGTGTCGGACATATATGCCGCCACTGATAGAAATGTCACAAATTGCAATTAATCATCTCTACCTATGGGACTATCAGCTCCATGAGCTGCTGTGGAAGATTTATAGGAAGCACAAGTCATTGTTTCTGCCCTTAAGAGTTTATGCCTTATTTCGGAAGAAAAAAAAATTAAGCTTGATATGTAAAGTGCTTTATAAAATTGTATTTTATTTTATTCTGAACTTAAGAAACAAAACAAGCATTTAAGTAGCATAGGAGAATAGGAAAAAAAACCAAAAAGATGATTGTTCCTGGAACTACAAATTTACTGTGTACAACATGCTAATCCTTTTAAATATATAATAAAGTTATCGTGTAACTTTTTTTCTTGTTTTCTTCCTGCCCTCCCCTGCCCTACAGATGGCAAACATTAGAAACAAATGTATATGTATATGCAAAGTCATTCTGTATATACTTGTATTTATCAGTTCTTTCTCTGATGCATATATCTTCTTTCTAAAATCCTTTGTAATCAATTTGGGTATTTATGATTGTCAAAATCACTTAGTTGCTCAAAATTGTTCTTAAAATATTATCATTCTTATATATAACATTCTTGCTTCAGCTCATTTTGCTCTTCATTATGTCACGCAAGTTTTTTTCTAAGATGATCAAGCTCATCATTTCTTGTACAGTAGTGTTCCATCCCAATCCTATACCACAGCTTGTTCAGCAGTTCCTTAATTGATGGCCATCCCCATCATTTCCAGTTCTTTGTCACCATAAAGAGAACTTCTATAAGTACTTTAAAACATACAGGTTCTTTTTTCCCCCTTAATCATCTTTGGAAACAGATCTAGGAGTGGTATCGCTAGGTCAAAGGTTATAGACAGTTTAATAACTCTTTGGGCATACTTCCAAATTTCTCTCCAAAATGGTTGGAACAGTTCACAATTCCAACATTGAATTAGTGTCCCAATTTTTTCACATCCTCTCCAACATTTGTCACTTTCCACTTCAATTGTTTTAGCTGCTCTCATATGTATAAAGCAATATCTTAAAAGTTGTAATTTGTATTTCTCTAATCAATAATAAGTTAGAGAATTTCTTCACATAATTATAAATCGTTTTGATTTTTTAATAGGATAAATTGCCTGTTCATATCTTTTGACCATTTATCAATTGATGAATGACTTGCATTCCTATGGATTTGACAATATTTTTTATATAGTTGAGATATGGATTCTCTATATGAGAAATACCCCCCAAGAAAATTTTCTGCATTTTTCTGATCTTAGCTACATTTTTTTTTTATTTGTATAACTCCTTTTTAATTTAGTTTGATCAAAATTATTCACTTTGCACTTCATGCTACTTCTATATCTCTTATTTATTCATAAATTATTTACATATCCATAAATCTAATAGCTAATATGTTTCATGTTCTTCAAATGTTCTCATAAAATCTCTCTTGATACCTAGTTAATGTATGCATTTTGACTTTCTCTTAGTAAATAGTATAAGATATTGGTCTGTGACCAATTTCTGCCAGACTGCTTTCCAGCTTTCCCAACAGTTTTTTTTTTTACCCCAAGTAATGAATTATTAGCACCAAAACATGTCTTTGCAATGTCAAACACAAGATTACTGCAGTCATTTGTTGTAGTAAATTGTATATACACTGTTTTACTAATTTACCTCTCTATTTCTTATTCAGTATAAGATAGTTTTGATAATTACTGCCCTATAATGTAGAGTGTATGTGTGTGTGTGTGTGTGTGTGTATACACACACATATGTACAATCACGTGTATTGTAGTTTGTAAAATTTAAATCACTGGGTAAGTACTAGTTAGTATAAGACATGAAACAATTAACAAATAGGCCAGTCTTCTCTCTCTCACTGTCATTGGGAGGAGAGGGGTGGAATTCCTTGTGTGATAGAAAGAGTAGTAGATTTGTAAGAAGGAGACTTGGATTAAATCCCAGTTTCGCCATTTCCTTGTGACTTTGGCCAAATCATTTAATCTCTCTGGGCCTCAGTTTCTCCATCTGCTAAATAAAGAGGTTGGATTACACAACTTCTAAGCTCTTTTCAATTCTAGATTCTCTCACTTAATAAATCCACAAATATCTAATAGGTGCCTGCTTTTGTGCTATCCACTGTGCTAGGTACTGGGTGGGGGAACAATACAAAGAATAAAATAACCCCTATTCTCAATGAACTTAAATTCTAATTTGATGATGATGGTGTAGAGAAATAACTGTTTATAAAAATATACAAACTGAAAACATAAATTAACAAATATATACAAAGTAATTGGAAAAAAACATAATGGGAAAAAAGAATTATAATCAAAATCTTAATTTTTGGGGGGGAATGTAGTCTCTAATTTTTGCCTTTTAAGTTTTTACTATTCTTACGAACCATAATATAGAAACTGTAAATAAAATTTCTAGATAATTTGGGGGGAAAGGAAATATCACTCAATTATCTTAAACCAGAAGGAAACTTTTCACTTCAAATGATTACCATAGTTCATCTTTATATATTACTTTGTATTTTGACTCACCAATGGCAGCTGAAAATAGCTTGCCAAAAGTATATTCTTTTGATTTTCCAAGTCTGGTGCTGATTAGAAGTCTATTTTTTCCAGACATTACCTGACATAATAATGTTAGCATGATTTCATTGTTTTAAGAAAATCCTGGATGAGGATATTCTTAATCATTGCAGGTTGGCATCTTCTACAGGAATTGGCAAACTCAGCCTGTTTTTGTATAGCTCATAAGCTAAGGATGACTTTTCTATTTTAAATTAAGTTTTATGTTCTTTATATTATATACAAAAACAAACTGGGAGCCAAAGCCATAAGTTTGCAATGTTCCTCTACCCCAATCTTAGAGAATGATCTAGAACATTGAGTAACTCCTCTAGGTCTTTCTGGCTGAGGCCATTGCAATTTTTGTTTTTGTTTTTAACAAATTGGAACATTCTGCCTTTGCAATATTTGATATATCATTAGAAAATTCCTTGGAACTAATATTTTACCTCTAATGGAGTGCTCCTCATCTCCCCATAATGCTTGTAGGCATGATGCTTAAAAAACAACACAACAATTTTGTCCGGTCTAAGACCTCTTCAGGTCCCCATCCATATTTTCTTTCCCCTCCTCTCAACTATCCTCTGTTCAGGTCTTTATTATGCATATCCAAAAAATAAAAACCCCAAAAAACCAAAAACCTGCTGGATTTTGCTATGTTCTGGTCAGCAAAATATCTCATTGCCTCATTTGGCAGAATGTTTTCCTTTCGATCACCATTTGCAATAAGTAGTTCAAGGCTTATTATTTTCATTTTGCAGATTTAAAAAAAACAACTGGCTTAGAGTCAGGGAACTAATAATAATAACTAGCATTTATATAGTGCTTGAAGGTTTGCAAAATGCTTTATATTTTTGACTTTTAAAGCCCTTTGTGATATGGCCCCTTGTTACTTTTACAATCTTCTTTCAGCTTAGTCTGAGACTCAGTGATACTGGCCTTCTTAGTGTTCTTCACCCAGGACATTATATCTCCCTACTCCCAGAATTGTCATTAGCTGTCCCCCATCCTCGTTTCATATTTTACTGGTAGAAGTAGAAGTCCTATTTCCTGCCAGAACTCTTTTCTGCCTTAATCTTAGTGCCCTCTACCTCCCAATTTATCTTGTGTGTATCATCTTTCTACAAGAGGGACATATATGTTGATTCCCCCATGGGAGAGAGAGATCTTTGAAAGCAAGGATTGATTTTTTATTATTATTATTATTTTTGCCTTTCTTTGTATCCCCAGCACTTAACACAGTACTTGGCACAGAGTAAGTGCTTAATAAATAGTAGTTGACTGACTGACACATATTCACATGATCCTCACAATGAGGTGGGTACTCCCCCATTTTATAGATGTGGAAACCAAGACTGATGGGATTAAGTGATTTGCTTAGACTTTTACAACTAGTTAGTTTTGAAGATCTGAATCATCTCTCCCTGATTCAAAGTCTGGCAGTCCATCCATCGCATCCCCACCTCATTGCTGATCTAAAATGTGAACTCAGTAAATTCTGAACTTGTGTCTTGACTAGAACCTTTTTTTTTCTGTTGTATGGTGCTGCTTCTTGTGAGAAATGAGAGTGATATTGAATGAGAAAACCAACACAGGGAACTGTGTCAGATGACATGAGTACTCAAGAGAAAACCCTTGTAATGAATTGAAAATGAGACTGAAGAGGAAGGGAGAACATTTTTGCTTAACTAATAACAACAACAACAACAATAATAAAATCTTTTGAGATATAGAGTTGATATAAAGTGAATACATTTAAAATCAAAGTTTAAATCCCAGATCCTAGTTTGGCATTTTACTAGTTTAGCATTTCTATGGAATTATGAGTTAACTGAGTGAGATTGGTTCCCTTTTTCCATCACCCAGCTGATCTTTTCTTCTTTGGACTAAACTTTTCTATCTTCTTAAATTCAAATTATTCCACCAAAAATATGGTTTTGAATTTTGTTTCCTCTTCCCCAATCTTAGTGATTTTACATCTTATATGTGCCTCTTTTACACTGGGAAATCAACTTCATGTTCTACATATGATCTAATCAGACCGGGATATTGTTGAACATCATCATTCTGTGCACTATATTTCTGTTAATCCAGTTTGAGTCGAATAAGCTTTTGGGGCTTCCCTGTTGATTCATATTGAATTTGAAAAATACTTTTTCCAGTCTTCTGTCCCATTACCCCCATCTTTCCATCTCCCCCTATCTAAATATCCAGTCAGATTCATCCTATCTACTCTTTATTGATTTCTTTTTTGAACCCTAACACAAAACTTTCAATTCAGCCACCATTCAATCTCCCTTTATTGGAGTGAAGGAGCTTTCTACTTTGTGGAGATCTCTTTGGGGGCTGATCATGACATTGGGCACTTTAGCCATCCCTCTCAGAGTCATATCAACCACAAACCTGACAAACTTACTGCTTCCCTCTTCATCTAAATCACTGATATAAAAAACTGAAAAAGAACTAGGTCAAGAACAGAGTCCTGGGAGGCACCACTGGGGAGCTCTCTCCAGGTTGACATTGAAAGATTAACTGCCATTCTTAGACTTACAGATTGCTAGGTCTGAAAGATACCTCAGAGATCTTAGACTCTCATGATCATAGATTTGGAGCTGGAGCCTCAGAGGCTACCTTGTCCATCCACCTAATTTTTCCGATGAGAAATTTGAGGTTCAGAAAGGTGGAGGGCAACACAGCTAGTTAGCAACAGAATTGTGATTCAAAACCAGGTCCCCTGGCTCCCAGATCACTGCCATTTTTGCTAATCACATTGGTTCCAAATGTATACTAAGCAGGGCTGACTAAGGTAGATCATAATGCAAAAATTAGAAGACTACCAAGACTTTGTAGGGGAGAATAGTAATGGAAATTATTTCATCTAAACTAGACTATTCATTCCCATTCTTTCCTTTGCTCTAATTTGAGCATTGATGGCTTCATGTCTCATGGTAGAACCTTCCTAATCATTCTCCATGACCCTCGGCTACATCATAATCCAGTCATATTAATTTCTGTGAAAGATGCATCATTATGTAATAGCTCTCTATAAAAATCTTTAGCAGTTTTTCATTGTCCTTAATTCAACATTTAAATCTCTATAATCTAGCCCCAACCTATCTATCCAGCTTTATTTCATTTCTTCTCAACATTAACTGTTGTCTCTAAAGAAAACAAGTGGGGCAGTTGAGTGGTGCAGTGAATAGAGCACCAGCCCTGAAGTCAGGAGAACCTGAATTCAAATGTGACCTCAGACACTTAACAATTCCTGGCTGTGTGGCCCTGGACTTAAGATGGATGATTTGAGTCAAAATTAATGAAAGGAAATAGATAAGGGCTACATAAAATTGGTAAGAAGCAACCTGCATCATTTGAGGAAGTCCAATCATCCATCCAAGTAGATGAGACTCCAGATCCATTTGAATATAATATGCACATAATAGACTCTTAAATATTTTCTAGTTTGATTGTATGATTGCTACCAGTTGGATGATACAAATAACAATCATTAAAATTTCTCAGAGGAGACAGAAATAATTTCAGTATGCAGTCATCAATGAAGGTTTCACAGAGGAGGGTTATGAACCAGTTCTTGAAGGAAGATTTTCTATCCATGTGGATAGAAAAGCATGAATAAAATATTCTAGAGTCAGAAAAACTCAATGTACTTCTGGGGAAGGGCACTGAATTGCTTGTTTTCTTTTCTTTTTCTTTTTTCTTTCTTTTCTTTTCTTTTTTTTCCTGAGGCAATTGGGATTAAGTGACTTGCCCAGGGTCACACAGCTAGGAAGGGTTAAGTGTCTGAGACCACATTTGAACTCAGGTCCTCCTGACTTCAAGACTGGTGCTCTATCCACTGCGCCACCTAGCTGCCCCTTTGTTTTGTTTTTAATGACAGTCCTTACACTAAAGTTGCTTACAATTTATGGCCTCAAGACTTCTTCTCTATTAGGGTGGTTGGACTATTATTCAGATATTTATTCAAAATTATTCAAATTAAAAAATTGTTCAAAAATTTTTTTCTTGTTAAGATTATCTTTGTTTCTATCATTCTTCCCCAGGTAGATGGCAATATCCTTAGAAAAGGAGCCATGTCTTATGTTTCTTCATATCCCTCATAGAGTGAATTGTGGGGCATTTCCATGAATGCTTTGAGGAATTATGAATTTTACCCTTAATGTAAGGAGGTTTGGTATAGAAAGATTTCTTGTTTGAGTGAGAGTTGGACAAGTGTTCTCTGCAGATACTTCCAACTCTGAGATTCTGTGATTCTAGTTCTATACACATAGCAAACATCAACTAAATAATTATCTATTTGATTTTGATTCTGTATGTATTTACTCACTTTGCAGTCAAATGGAGTTAGACAGATTGTACTTGTTCAAAGAAGGACTCTGTCTCTTGAATGTGTTAGCAAACCCTATAATGATGGGACTGGCTGGTTTACAAACCTCCCTAATATGATGACAATGGCCATGGAGGCATATAATAACCAATTTGGTAGAGGAATCTTGCTTTTCTACAGATTCTGTATTTGTTTCTTTTCCCCTTGTTTAGTATTTTCCAGTCCTGTTTGACTCTGTAATCCCATTTAAGATTTTTTTTTGGTAGAGATACTGGAGTGGTTTGCCATTTCCTTACAGATGAAAAAACTGAGGCAGGAAAGATTAACTGGCTTGTCTAGGGTCATACAGATAGGAAGTGTCTGATGCTGGATTTGAACTCAGGAAGATGCCTTCCTAAATTGGAGCCCAGGACTCTATCTAACTGTGCCAACTAGCTATCCCTACTAAATTCTCAATGCCTTGAGGGCAAAGTTCTCATCTTCTTAATCTTTGTCTCTCAGAAAGACCCTCTCAACACATCATCTATAGACAAATTACAATTGCATGTTTTTTTTTTTTTTACAAAGTCCTGTTTGATACACAATATGCCAATATAAACCATAATAATATTTTCATGGCAAAAGTCTCTTTTTCCATCTACATTATTGGTTAATGAGATATTAGCAAATGGGAGAATTAGTGGGTCTTGAGTTGAATCTCAAAATAAAGTAGGGGTTCTATGAGGTGAGAGTACATTCTGGGCATGAAGAATAGCCGTCAGAAAATGTGAAGAGGAGTGGAATATCAAATATAAAGAAAAAACAGGAGGCTGATTTGAAAGGACACAGAATTGGGACAGAGCTTAATATAAAATAATCTGGAAGGCTAAGTTGGAGGTAGATTGTGAAGGTCTTTAAAGGCCAAAGCACTTCTTATTTTGTTTTGGCAGCAACACAGAGTCATTGAAGCTCCTAGAACCGAGAATGACATGATTAGATTTGTAGACTTGAGTTTAGGAATATTACTTTAGCTATTATGTGGAAGATGGATTGTAGACAGGAAAGACTGGAAGCAGAGAAACTAATTAGCCACTTATAATATAATTCATAACATTTGGCAGATTTAGCAGCTTTTTGCAGTCACTCTTTTGCCCCATTTCCTTGTCTTTCTGTTCCTACCACCTTCTATAAACCCCATGACATCAAAGTATGACAGACTCTTCCAGGTCAAAGAAATGTCAAAGGTGAGCTATTGAAAACCAAGCCTTAAAAATAATCCCTTTTGTACCACAGCAAAGTGGACATTCAGCTTTTACTCAGAGAGCTCCTTCCCTTTCTTCTCTATGTAGCTCTTTTTACTGGGATATAACTCTAATTGTTTAAGTTTTCATTGTAAATTTGCCTTTTTGAAGCATGTACCCATTGTTCTAAACCTCTCAGAGCTAAGCAACCCAACTTTTTCTATACATGGCAGATTTCAAGTGCATGGCTACGGCAACTTTATTTCCCTTCCGTCATCTCTTCTCCAGCTTAGTCAGCCCCAGTTGCTTTAAATGATCTGAATGTGACATGACCTTGAAGCTTGACATGATCCTCTGGGTGCTTGCTACAATCTTACCCGTGTTCTTCCTAAAATTTGGCACTCAAAACTCAACTCTGTATTTCAAATGGGATCTCTCAGGATAGGGGATAAAAATCCTATTACTTCCCCAGTTCTGGAAGTGATGCCTTTCAATGAAGCCTTCTATGCTGTCATTAATTGTATTATTAAATCCAATAACCACTGTGGAAGAACTGCAAACAATTAACCACAAATAAGTGACTATGTACGGTTCTTATCAAGAATACAAATGTCCCTTTTCACTTAAGCAAATGCTCCCTCAAGTTATTCCATGAACAGGAATAAAATTAAGCTTCATTATATCAGCCTGGAGAAAATGAGAAGACAAATCAACAAAGCTCATGTGGCAGCAGATCCTTTAAATCTGCAGAGCTTGATGAGTCCATTATGTAAATTGGGAATTAGGAGCTGAAAGGAACATAATAGTGGTCATTTTGTAAGAAGTGTCTCACTTGTCAACAGTTTATATCAGGTGTGCTGTTGACAGATGACACAAAGGTGGAAAGGAGAGCTAACCAGCTGAATTATCCAACTACCTTTCCAGCTTTATTATGCATTTCTCTGCTCCAGGACCTCTCCATTTAGCCAAAAGAGGTTCTTTACTGTTTAGTTCCAATTTACATGTGACACCTATTTACCTCCTCTGACCTTTAAACTGACTGTCTCATTTGCCAAGAACGGCTGCTTTCATCATCTGTGCTTCTTAAAATCCCAGGCTTCTTCAAGACTCATCCTAAGTTTTCTGCATTAAGCTTTTCCTGATTCTCAGAGCTGTTCATGCACTTTTCAAACTTCCCTGAATTACTTAGTGTCTCTCTCTCTCTCTCTCTCTCTCTCTCTCTCTCTCTCTCTCTCTCTCTCTCTCTCTCTCTCTCTCTCTCTGTGTGTGTGTTTGGTATATATTTATATGAGATATTATAAGCCCTTTGAGCACAGGTATAATATGTGATTTTTGATTTATTGATTTTATGTCTCAAAAGTTCTTAACAAACTAAAAATGTTTAGTCAAATTGAGTAATATAAAATTTTAAGTCACAGCTTTCAGTTGTGTTTAAGCCAAAAAGTAAGGGCGATTGCAGATAGGTAACAGCCAGCCCTTCTTAAAAACAAACAAAACAATCTGGGGATTTCAGTGGATCCCAAGCTCAGTAGGAATCAACAGGAACTAAAATGAAATATAGGAACTAAAAGATCATATAATCACATATAAATAAAAATTCATCTACTCTCACACTGTGTTTATTAACTTCCAGAGAAGAAAGTATTCACTGACCCCATGTAACTACTCAATCTAGTGGGAAAAGACTATTCATAAAAAAAGAAATTGATTCAAAAATAAGGAAGATCAGAAATCTCTCTAATTTTTGAGTCAACTACATTTTTAATTCTGAGCTCCCTCAGTATATAATCTTTTATGCCTTTTCTTTTCTTTGTACATAGCAGCAGCTTAATACCTGTTTATTGGTTCTGTGACATATTTTAAAATATTTCAAATGTTCTCCTCTCAAATTCCTTCAACATATCCTTGAAATCGGTTTACAATTCCCTTAAACTTTTGGTTCTCTTTCTTTGGATGGGTTTCTCATGGGAATAATACCATCCTGCTGAGAACATTCTAGAACCCAGCCATCTCGTCCAACTTTGTGTCACCAGCAGATTAGATCTGCTTGTCTTTGTGTGCTTTCATCCAACTAAGACTATTGAGCAGAAAATGGGTAATATGGAATATGGGCAATGGACAAGCATGGATGATTTTTGAGCTATATTTCAGGAAGGTTGATTTAATAGTTAAGAGTAGACTAGATTGTAAAAGGAAAGATAAGGGCTTTTTTTTCCTCTACTATACATTATGAACATATTCAATACAACAATGGGAATTAATCATCTCAAAAGAGACATATTTAGTTGCAAATTGTAAAACACTCTGTGAATGCTATTATTTTTTGTTCTTATTGTAGTATTTCAGTAATATAGATATAAGGAAGCATGACCTTTTTATCTGTTAAAAAAAAAGTCATTAGATTGCAAGCTATCCCTAGCACTTTGGACAGTGTCTTAGTACTTAACAAATGTTTCTTGATGGACCAGTTGATTGAGTAAAAGTATATAATTTTGCAGTAAAACATTTCTGGATAGACCAACCTTTCAGTAACTCTAAAACATTAACCTTCAACCTTTTGCCTGATCAATGGTGTGGGATTCATGGACTAGAGACACAAGAAAATAAGCAACTAAGTAGAAGAGGGATTTTTTTTCTTCTTAGTCTTGCCATTTTTTTTTTTTTGTTAAATAATCATATTATTTAGAAAACTCCCAAATTAATTAATTTTAATTTTCCATATATAGAAAATATGAACGATTCAGGTTAGATTGTTCTTTTTTAACACTAAGTAAAATGGAGTACCTTGTCACAAACTTAACTATTTGAACTTTGCTTCCCTAAAGAAGAGCTTTTCTTCCTCCCACCGATGGGCTGACCCATGCCATTTTCACAGCTTCTGATGCCATCTGTTTCAGCTTGTCCTCAGCTATGATTTAGAATGAAGGTTTAATTACTTCTTTAATGACTTTCTGTCATTCAGTCTTAATATTAAATGCTCTCAAACAGCTTGTTGTTTCTTTTGGCATAAGCTATCTCCTTTGGAGTTCCCAATATTTCTTAGATCTTTTCCCCTTTCTCCTTTTTGAGTGGATACGATTCAATTTTTAAGACATCCTCCCTCATCTCCCATTCCCATCCCAGCTTTTGCAAATCCACTTAATCAGGGCTACTCTTTTAAGAGAATGATTCCACTTGGCTTTTTAAAAGAAAGAATTTTCAGAGCAAGAATTTATTAAGAAACTCCTATGTGTCAAAAGTATTCTAAGTGCTGGGGATATAGAAAAAGGAATGTCAGATTAATTTTCTTTTTTTTTAAAATAGTATTTATTTACCAGATATATGCATAGGTAATTTTACAACATTGACAATTGTCAAACATTTTGTTCTGATTTTTCCCCTCCTTTCCCCCCCCCACCAAGACGGCAGGTTGACCAATACATGTTAAATATGTTAAAGTATAAGTTAAATACAATAAATGTATAAATGTCCAAACAGTTGTTTTGCTGTACAAAAATAATCAGACTTTGAAATAGTGTACAATTAGCCTGTGAAGGAAATAAAAAATGCAGGCAGACAAAAATAGAGGGATTGGAAATTCTATGTAGTGCTTCATAGTCAACTCTCAGAGTTCTTTTGCTGGGTATAGCTGGTTCAGTTGTCAGATTAATTTTTATGGAGTTCACAGTTTAATAGATGAGATAACATTAAAACAACTATGTCCAAGCAACATTGGAGAAAAATCTCAGAATGGATCACTCAAGTTAAGGAGGTCTGGATAAGGCTTCTTACAAAAGATGGGATTTTATTTGGAATTTGAAGGAAGCATAGAAAACTGGAGGCAGAGATGAGTGAGGTGAGGAGAGGAGGAGAACCATTGAAAATATCTGGGATCCAGATATAGAATGTTTTGTTCCAGGAACTGCCTGGAAGCCAGTACTATTAAGATAATACAATATGTGATTGGAGATTAAGATTAAAAAAATTTAGAAATGTAAAAGGGAAGCAGATTATAAGGAACTTTATTTTGTATATTTTAAAGAAGAGACTGCATTATTTAAGACCTTCCTTCAACTTTTTTATATTTTGAAAATACCCAATAAGACACAACACATTTGTTTAACCCATGTTTTGCTTTGATAGCAAACATCTCACTCCTAGAGCAGCCATATGGCTTTCAATAAGACCTTTCATTGTAGCACAAGAATATTGGCAATGATTTGCAATTCCCCGTCTGGTAGTTCTTGAATATCATTTATATTTATTAAATTAATCATTTGGTATAAATAGTTGACCATGGGTGAGGAGCAGCTCTATTCTTAACTTAAATACGGGGATTTTGAGAGAGTTACTGATGCACCTCCTGCCTCATAAAGAACCCCTAAACATTTATATTTACTCATAAGTCTGCTGAGAAATGAATTACTTGTAAATTTCTTTGTAGAATAAAAGCAAAAATTGCTGTTGAATTTTTAGATGTTAAATATAGTAGCTTTTTCATGCTACTTTTTTTAATGGATAGATGTCATGCTTTATAAAAAACAAATAATTGGATACCAGCTTGCTCTGTCTTCAGTTTTCTTTGTGCTCAAGCATGTTGACTGCTTGCCATTATGCTTCTAATTTTACATTTTCAAAATAGATTAAGCAGATGGAAACATTTCAGGGTGCTTTACCTTCAGAATGGTATACTTGGGGGAAGGAGCTATATCATTGCATAAAGTTTATATCCATAATCTTATTCTTTTGATGCCCCTTGATCAGCTCGGGCTTTCTCTATTCTCCCCCAAATACTGATTAATAGTTTAAAGTCATTTGAATTTATTTAGTTTTAATGTTAGTAACTAAAATTCTCCTCTAATATTTCATTATGATACACTGAAAACCCTGGGTTCTGGAAGGTTATACTAATAGAGATCTGAGAGATTCTACCAAATTGGAAAGTCCTTAGGGGTAAGTAGTGATTTCCTATTTGCACTCAGGTGTCACTCCCAAATTTGGGGGATGTTCATCAGGATTGCCATCAGAATGATAAATGTTTGACCTTCAACAAGTCCTCAGTGCAATTAAGTTAATTGTTAAGGAATTAAGATATTTGTTGCAGGGAAATTATAAGATCACAGGACTGATATGAGAGAGTTAAATGAGATAATATATGTAAATAGTTTTGCCAATTTTAAAGCACTACTTAAATTCATTGTTGTTGTTATTTTGTAGGGGAAAGGACTTCTAGCTTAATTTCCTCATTTAACACATGTCAGTACTGAAGCTTAGAGAGGTAACTTCACTTGTTCAAGATCTTAGTTTATAATTTATACATTATATTATTATAGCTAATTTTATATAGCTCTTACTATTTGCCAGTCAGTGTGGTAAGTGCTTTACAATGATCTCATTTGATCTTTACAATAATCTTAGGAGGTAGGGCTATTAATCCCTTTTTACAGATGAGGAAACTGAGGCAAACAGGAGCAAAGTGATTTTCCTAGGTTCACATAGCAAGAAAGTGGATTTGAACAGAGGTCTTCCTGACTCCAGTTGTGCTACCTTATTCCCTTTATAAGATAGACACACAATTGGCAGTACTTGGATTTCAAGTGAGGTCTTTTTAATCCAGCTCCAATCTTTTTGCTAGACAATGTCATCTTGTCATTCCAGGGAAAGGCAGTGGAAGGCCATTTTATGAATAACCTGAGTGGTCAGAGACATTAAATCTATACCATATGAAGATTAAATGGAGGCAGTCATGGTGATTAGCTTAGAAAAATCTTGCTTAGTTCTTTCCGAAGGGTTCTTAAGCAAGAGAAGAATTGGACTCATCCATTTGGCTCTAGAGGGACATGAGTAAGAACAATGGGTAGCAATATACAGAGATCATTTTAAATCATCCTATAAGAAAAATCTGCCAATTAATTAGGACTTTCCACAAGTGGAATAGGGCACTTCTAGAAATGAGAGTCCACATTGTTGGAGTTTTTCAAACAAAGGCTTGAAGATATCTTTTTTGTTGTTATTTTATGTAGAATCTTCTTCAGGTATGTTTTAGATCAGAATTTCTAGAGCACTTTCCAAATTTGACAGAATCATAGTTGTTTAGCTCTTTCCCCATCTGCTCCCTAGTAGAAAATAAACTTCTTAAGGCCAGGTACTACTCTTTCCCCCATTTTAAAAAGTAGACCCAGTTCCAAACATATGCTAACCATATAGCAAATGCTTGTTGAATTGAAACACTTCTTTGTGAGCACCATGTATTTGTTCTGTTCCTCAAGTCCCCCAGTATAGAAAGGGCCTTGAGGTAGGCAATGACCACCATTCTAACATTCCCTCATGCGGGAATAGAGAACATCCCCCACAAGCAGAGGGGTAACTGTGGGCCTCCTATTAGACTTTATTTTCCCCAAATGTTTTTTTTTCCTCCCTGAAAGACTCCATATTTTTTCTGGCAGCTCCATTTTCTGCCACAGCTGCCTAGAATATATTATTGCTGACATTTTGTATACAATAACTTGAAGGTGTACAGGGCTTGATCTGCAGTCACTTTTTATACCAATGCTTTATTTTCTAGGTTTAATCTCTGGAATACGTTCTTTCTAACAAACCTTGGATTACACTGTACTTCATTTGGCCTTTCTTCAAGCCACTTCAAAACTATCCACTCTCATTAGTACTCTTAACATCCCTGTGGCTTGGGTAAGTAGGAGAATCTCCATTGTACTTGCCAGGCAAAAGCAAGTGATATTCAAAGGCTACTATTACTTGCGTTGGGATTGGAAATGTCCATTGTACAGTTAAAATTGTGTTAGATTTTTTTAGTGGAGGGGTTGGGTTTTAATATAGCATTGGAAAAATCGGTGGGCTTTTCTGGGATCCGGTTTTTTTTTTTCTTTTTTTTTCTGTAAAGTAAGGTGTTACTTGGTGACATCCAAGATTCAACCTGGAATTTACAATAATGTTTACAGGTAGAAACATTTTCTTACTCTGCTTTTTTTGAAACTTAATGACTTTCCAGGTACTAAAGAATGCTTGGTTTCATTAAGTTAATAGGGTCCTAGCATCCTCGGGTTATAGTGTGTTCTCCATGTTGGTTTTGTATTCTAGTTCCTTCCTCCTAAATGTGGTTCAGGGGGGAGGGAGGGAGAGAAGAAGGGAGGAAGACTATTTGAAAAGCTCCATCATTTGTGGGCACGCTCCTTTCTTGCTTCTTGACTTGCTTGTTAATCTGATTCTCATTTTTGGAGACTTTGATATTAAGGACATGAGTCTGGAGCTGCCATCAAGATTGATTTTGCTAACACTCTGTAGAGGCAATGTGGAGGCTTGAGTTTGAATCATAGGACCACAGCTTCTGAAGAACTTGAAGGTCTTCAAGTCTAATTGTAGATGAATAGATGAGGAAACCAAGGACAATTTAAGGCCAAATGGGAAGGAAGTAGCAGAGCTGAAATTAGAATTTAGGCTCTCCTCTCCAGAGTCAATGTTCTAATACAGAAAGACTTTCTCACAATTGCTGATTACTTGACTTAACCAAGTCACATATCTTCCTAATTGCCCCTTTATAAAATCTGTAAAATGTTAATAACAAAAGGTGTTATAACTAAACGAGGACAAGTTTGTAGAATGCTTTGTCAACTTTAAAGCACTTGACTAAATAATAACTCTCATTAGTAATGATTTAGGGAACATCCTTTATCCCTCTGATAAATAAGTTTCATATACATCAAAACATAGACCGTGAATTAAGGTGGAATCAAAATGGGCAAAACTTGCCAAAGTTAATGCAATTTTTTGATAATGTTATTACTTTATACCTTTTGATTACAATGAATCAAAATCTACTTAGAACCTCTCAACATTAGAAATATTTTTTTTATTATTTCTATGCGTGTGCTTGTATTTAAAACACATTAAAAACTTACATATAAATCCATATACACATATATAGCAATAACCCATTTTGTCTACTGTATATATACAGGAAAGCCTATATAGATATAGAAAGGCAGTGGTGCTATACAAGACTCAGATAAGGTATCTTAAGTCAAATGCTGTATTTGAAGTAAAGAAAGACCTGACTTTAAATCCTACTTCTGGCTTCTATTGGTTATTTGACCAAAAAGTAATCACTTTTTGTCTTTGTTGCATCATCTGTAAAATGGGGATGATAATACCTGTTCATAGACTTATTTAGTGATTCAATAAGCATTTACTTACTAAGAAGCTAGATAAAATAGTGAACAGAGTTCTAGATTTGAAGTCTGGAAGGCACAAGTTAGAATTTTTCATCAAATACTTTTTATCTATGTGGCCAAGTACAAATCACATGACCTCTGCCTCCCATAGTGTTTTAATCTATAAAAAAGGGACAATAATGTCTAACTCAAGTATTTGTTATAAGGAACAAAAGAGATATTTGTAAAGTGCCTTATAAATTAGAAAGCATTATATGCATTCTAGTTATGATGTTGATGATAATCATTAAGGACAATTTTTTTTAAATCCCTTGAGGACATTACTGGGAGAAGGGAGGGATTGTGACCCAAATAATACATAGATTAGTAAATAAAAAATGATAGTGAATTCTCATAACCAGAGGAGGGTGTCAGAAAAGGCCTAATATAGAAGGTGCCATGTGAACAGAGCCTGTGGGAAAGCTTAAGATTCCAATCCCCTCATTTTATACATGGGGAAACAGTCCCAAAGTGGTTCATGATTAGTTCTAAGTGAATTAAATAGTAAGATGAAACTCATTTTCACCTGCTTGCCAGAATGACATATTGTCCGTGTGAACAAGATAACATACTTTCAAAAGGGACTCTTTCCTGGGGTGTTGTTTTTTGAGGGGAGATAAAATGAAGCCAATTTTTGTTTTGTTTTTTAACCTTATCTAATCATCTGCTCTTTTATGAAATTCAGAACTCTGCAACTTCCATGCATAGATAGGCTCTCGGTAGAATCCAAGACAACCCATCCCCTTTGAATGTTTTGGCAAAGTTGTGTGGGCCCAAGGAGAAAGTTAACTGACAAAATATCTACAGATTAAAGAACTGGGAAAAGCCTGGCATTTTAGGAATGGACAATACCAATCCACACATCTGATATCCGCTGTTCCTATATTCACAACTGGCAAATGCCTAGTTTTAAATAACACATTTGTGTGTGACCTTTGAAGAAAATTACCAATGTCTCTGTTTAGAGCACGGATTTTGCCAAGCTTTCCTCACTAAATGGAGTCTATTACTCCCATATCATTGCCATGTTGTCAGAGAGTGGCACTTCATTAAGATAATGTGACCTTTAGAATAGTCTTCCAACCTTTTACTAGGTCTTTGGTAGCATGAATTTGTACTTTAATTCCTAGAGCTTTTTGATAAGTTGGAAAAAAAAGTAATTGAAGGCTACAGTTGTTATTTCTCTTCAACTATACATTGTGAGACAGGCTTTTTTAAAATTTCGAAAATGGCAAAAATATCAGGTCAAAGTTAATGTATTTGTCCAAACCATGAATTATCTTTGTGCCCAGCTTGAAAAGGTTTTGCCAGCATTAAAGTCAAATAGGAAAGTTTGCTCTTTTGAAGGTGGAAAGGAAATAGGGAAAGAAATGATTACAAAGAATGAAACCTATTCCTTTTATGCTAAAATGATTGTAATATTTAAATGATGTCAAGAGAGTGTTAATTTTGGCATCAGAGAATATTCAAAGTCTGGTTCTCCTATTTTATTGTATGACTGCATATAAGTGTCTGAAACTCTTGGAGCCTCAGTTTCTTCATCTGTAAACTGAGATGACCTGTGAGGTACCTTCTAGCCCTATATTTATGAATCTATATGATTCTAGGCTACTTTTGTAAGGAAGCTAAAAGAGATCTTAAAGACTTTAATATTAGTTTATTTATCAGGGAGAATGCATTTACAAATAAATTTGCTGTGTGAGAAAATCTGGGCATATCCAACATATTGTAAACTCTTACAAAGTAATGTCAGAAAACCAAAGGATCACAGATGTTGGGCTAGAAATGAGAGAGTGCTAATAACTGAATAGGGAAGTGGGGATTGCTTAGGAGTTCATTATTCAAAGTCAAGTCTTTCATTTAAACAACTCCAATTTTAGTCTCAGCCCCTGTTGCCACATAACATTTCCTTTTTACATATGAAGAAGAGCAGTTCTGGTGACTTTTAGTCATATTTTCTTATGAAATCTTCCTTTTACCATGTGTGATCTGAGATAAATGGATTCTCTTCTTTGAAGCCTCAGTTTCCTCACTGGTTAAATGAAGGGATCTTATTAAATGACTATCTCTCTGAGGAGCTGGGATCTTATTAGCTCATAGTGCTACTAGGGTTATCACTGCCTTCCAGATTGCAGCACTCTGGTTCAAAGCTCTGCTCTCCCCACTCTCCTGCTTCTGAGCTCCCAGTCACCTGGTGTTAAGTGACCAAGTCACTGATACACTAGAAGGGAGCGTAGGGGTGGAGTATTAAATGCTAGCTTTCCATTTTCTCTAGTCCAGTGCATTGAACATAGTAAGTGCTTAATAAATGTTCTCTCAGTTCTAAGATTGGATGCAAGGCTGAAAGAGTTGTAGATTTTGAAGGTTCCTCCCAGCCTTATTAGGTTCTTCCCAGCCCTATTAGTCTACAATTATTTGACTCAATAATTCCAGTGAAATGTGTGAAATTAACTGAGGACACTTTGTGATGGTATTGTCAGATACTGCTCCATCCCTTTGAAGTATTATGAAGGCAAAACTTGGCTGGTGATTTCAACAGACCACCTTGTTTCTGACCTGAGATAATTGGGGCTAGTTGAATATTTGAAGAGAGAGATCACAGAAGAAGAAAAAAAAAAGAAAAGAAAAAGGAGGAGATGTTCCACTGTTCTCAGTTATGTTTAGCATTGACTGCCTTTTTGTCCTGGCTGCTTTCAGACAGGGTAGGTGTGACTTGAAACACTGTTCCTTCCTTTTCCTATGGGCAAGATCTTTTAAAAATAACTGCCGGTTCCATACAGCTTTCTTCTTCAATCTCACATCCATTAGAAAGAACAGAAAAGGAGGGGATAAATTCCAAAGTTTGCAGAAGTTGAATGATACATATGGCTTTTTGTGTATTATCTTCTTTGCAGAATTGCCTGGAGGTGTTCACCTCAGCCTTTAATTTATGTACCAAATGATGCTGTCCATTCAAAATTCCAAGGTTCTCATCCACAGAAGCCATTCAGTAAATGTTGATTAAGCCTTTATTATGTGTCAAGTACTGTGCTAAATTCTAGAAAGGGAAAAAAAAATTCCCGTCTTCAAGAAGCCTGGATTCTATTAAGGATAACTTTATGTAAATCCTCAGGTTATACACATATCTATACATAACACAGTGTATTATACATACATATATAAATATAGGTGTATATATATGCATATGTATACCTACATACACATGAATATATTTGTGTGTATAGACACATATATATTAAGGAGAGTATTCTAGCAATGAGGAACAGATTAGTACAAAGCTGTGGAGTAAGAAGGTGGAGCATCATATACAAGTGACAGCAAAAATCCAAGTGTTATTGGCTTATAAAGTATGTGGAAGAGAATAAAATATATGAATACTAGAAATAGAGGAAGTAGCTTTGTTATAAGGGACTTTAAAAATTGAGTGGGAATTTTTTAAAAATTGTATCATGGAAATGATAGGGACCCACTGGAGGTTATTAAGTGGTAACAGTGGCATTTTTAGACCTGTACTTCAGGAAAATCATTGTCAGCTGAGTGGAGGAAGGACTGGAATGATGAGTGACTTGAGGCAGAGATAGTAACCAGATTCTCCCCTCTAACTCAGAATAAAATAGAAAAGAATAGTGCTTTTCACAGACTCAAATTAAATAGCATCTCAGTGGAACTTCTTACAGCTCAGATGGACCCAATAAAACTGGACAACTCCCTGTAGCTTCCTGACTTCCTTCCCTCCACTTAGCCTGTTGACAATTTATAACCCCTGCACCATCTGGGGAACAGGCTGTTGGCCGCCAAGTAGACTCATTAACATTCCCCTCTAGGAACTCTTGCTGCTTAATTAGCCTGTCTGTAGGATCCAGGAGGCGGAAGCCTTAGGTGGCTGAGTACCAAGTCCTGGGTTCCCTTGTCTTCTGAAGTCAAGGTCATCCAGGATGCTGCCAAGGCCTGATATGAAACAGGATTCGCAGCCTGGTTGTGGAAGAAAACTCAAGGGTTTCGGGTAGAGGAGAACTTGTCCAAGTTAAGCAAGTGGCAGAAGATGAGAGCAACGTACTCCTAGGAGTAACTGTCGGGTTGTGTGATATCTCTCTAACCCCCTAGGTCACCAGGCCTTGTCTACAGTCCAACCTTCTTGTCACAGCTAGTCGGTATCATTTGTAGTGCACTATCCAAGCCCAAGACCAAACTCGCTACACATGCAATAATTAAGTGCACAAGATTAATTAAATCCTCCAAGAACATATTGTGCAAAGTATTAGCATTCCAGACATATTGATTTTCAGGGAAATTTTTCCAACAAGAAAATCAGAGAAGTGCTACAATGAGAGAGGGCTCATCAGTTTAGTCAAGGATATCATTGAGTGAATATCCTCAAATTCTTGCTACGCTTAAGGGAGTTCTCCTATGAAGGATGGGAAACCAGGTATTTTCTGAAGGATAGAATAAGGTGTAATAAGGGTCACTTAAAGCATGATAACTGAGCTAGAAATATGAATGGACTTCTTGATTAAAACTTATTAAATAAGTTGCCGGTTATAGTTGTCCATTCCTATCTCCCAAATGACGTTAAGAATCAAATATAAGGCAGGTAGCAGGATATAATGAGTAAAATTCTGGATTTGTCGTCACGATAAGCTGGGTTCAGATACTGCCTTTGAGCTACTTGATTCTAGTCAAGTCCCTTAACACCCCTGAGTCTCAATTTCTTCAGCAGTAAAATGTAGCTAATAGTATCTAGAGCACATACCTATTTCAAGGTTTTTTGTGAGACTGAAATGAGCTGGTGTTGGAAAAGTAGCCAATAAACTTAAAATGCTATGATACATTGTTATTATTATTTTTCATATTTGCATCTGGGGCTGATGATAATATCTTGATGGTAAATATGATGCAGTTACGATATGGAGAAGTTAAAATTTCACAGGTATCAGGAGAAAATACCTTCCACAAATGCAGATTGGTAACTGTTCTGCAAATTATAGATGGAAAAAATTGCCCAAGGGCACTGAACAATTAAGTAATATGGGCAACCAGTATAGGATGGCTAAAAGACTTGAATGTGATCCAAGGTCATCTCTATACAGCTATACTACAATGCCTATTCATAGTGTAAGCTATATTAAGTAACCTTTTAAAATTTGCAAAATTCCTTTTGTCACAATAAAATTACACACACACACGTGTGTGTGTGTGTGTGTGTGTGTGTGTGTGTTCAAGGATGGATGGGATAAATTTCATTAGTAACAAAATATCACTAGGAACAAAAATAGGCTTGGGAAATTTGAGAATAGAACTCTACAGCTACAAAATGGGAGATGAGTTGACTGGGCTAGTGGTAGCAAAATTTGGGAGTGAGAATGAACTACACCTGGGCTATAAGTTAATGAATACTAGCTTTAACTTTAAAGTCAATATTTCTGAGATAATATTCATAAAACAATAAACAAAAAGGAGCTGTGAAGCAGTTACTTATTAAACTTAACCATCGGTGGTGCATCATGCCAAGTTTGGGAATCCAAATTTGAGAAGAGATGAGCTATTTGAAAAGAGAACAGAGGAGGTCAATAACAGCAATTAAAATGATGGAAAATATTACCATGAACAAAGCTGAAATGCCTTAGAATTACATAGCTCAGGAGAGGAAAAAGACTAATGGTATAATTCAATAATGATCCTCAACACTAGGATAAGTTGTTAGAAGTAAGCCGATCAGATCAGCTGGGCACCAGCTCTGCAGCGGATGAAATAAAAGGAAATCGATGTAAACAGAAATGGGGAGATTTTAAGTTACATGCCATGAAGAACTTTCTAGACCGTCATGATTATTATTGAGCCATGAAAACAGTCTCAGGAGGGACATTTGTGAAATCTTTTTAAACAAAGAAACCCCTGCAGTAGTGTTTACATTTGAAATGTGGTAATCAGTGAATTTAATGTCTTCCAGAGAATCTTCCAAGTCGCACTATCATAAAAGTCTGGACTCAGCTATCCTGTGAAAGTTATAGTGAAACTGATTGACTGAACCCTAAATAGATCACAATAAATTAAGAAAAATAGTTAAATATATATTAACAACAAACAAAACATATACTGTCTTTTAAAGCTTCCCACCCAACCCTACTCATCTCTAATATTTCACATTTCTCCTTTGGAAAAGCACTTTGACAAATATGAAAAAAGTTAATAAGATAGAATATGGAGGTTAAGGGTCAGAGTAAGAGAATAATTTATTACAGAAAGGAAACACAAGGTATGATTTCATTCAACAAATGATTAAGTGACAAATATGGCCCTGTTAGATAACAGCAATCCAAAGAGTTCCTAACCTCAAAGAGCTTACATTCTCTCCAGGGATATGGGATGCATACAACTAAGTAGATAAATGATGATTTGAGAAGGGAGAGAATATTAACTGTAGGGAAAAGGACAACATTTCCATAGGAGAGTTATGGAGGTACAAATCATTCTGGATACTAGCAGCTAATGAGGAAAGTTCAAAGGGAAGGATGCCAGAGATACAATTTGCCATTCAGAAAAGAGCAAGCCATTTTGCTGCTTTAACATAAAGTATATAAAGGGAAGTAATAGGAAACAAAGGGAAAAGCAGAGTGGAGCCAGCTCACGAAGGCTTTTGAATGCCAGTCGGCAAAGTTTTAATGTTCTCTTAGAGGTAATAAGGGATCACTGTAGATTTTTGAGCAAAAGGGTAGGGGTTGGTTTTATGCTTTAGGAAGGTTATTTTTGCAGTTGAATAGAAACTAGATAGGAAAGAAGGGGAGATTGGAAACATTTGCCATTTAGGAAGATATTGCAATATGGGTGAAAGCTATTTAGACTTAAACTAAGCTGGTATTTAGGAGAATACAGAGTAGGGGACAAATACAAAAGATGTTATGGAGGAAAAATGTAAGAAAAGCAGTTTTTTCATTGAATTTGATAGAATTATGCAGCAACTATTTAGATGGAGGCTTTCTGGGATTGCTTCATTTCCAGGAGCCAAAAGGAAAGGTCTTGGGATAGTACTGAGAGCACACTATGGCAGTATGTTTATTGCTGTGATAAACTACCTCAGTTCAAGATGCCCAAGATAGCCTCCTTCACAACTCAGGTCAGGAAGTAACTATGGCCTTGAATCCTTCCCTCTTTTAGATAGCTCTTGTACCCAATCCTATTCCAAAGCAAAGAAGCCTGTGGTTTCATCTTTCTCTATTCTTTTTTTAGATTGCCTGAATCCTCAGCATCATTTGCTGTCCAGAATTCTCAGCTATTACCACATTGAAATTAAGACCTTATTCTGTTTTTTTCTCTTAGAATCTTCATATATAGATGCTATATAGATTTATATCTTCTTCCCCCATTAAAAAAACAAAAAAAACACTGAGAAAAACAAGGCCCAAACTCATACCCTCACTTTCTCTTTCTTCCTTTTTTCCTCCATCCTTGTCTCTAACTATGTATATGTGTATGTACATACACATACCCCCACATATCTATATACATATGTTGTAGTCTATGTATGTAAACATACAGTAGTTACAGGGAAAAGAGTTTTTGAAGATGGCTTTGAAAATGGATTATCCATTTTTTAAGGAACATAGTAAAGAAATTGCAAAGATGTCAATTAGGTTTTAGGTAAGTAGAAATGTCTTGTCAATTAGAATTATTTCCAAGTAGGACAGGATGCTGTTCAAGGTATTGGATTCTTTCTTGCTACAATCTTTACTCTAAGCAAAAGCTGCAAAATCACCTGTGGGGTGTGTTGCAAAGGAGAATTTTGTTGAATAATTGCTGGAACTAGGTGTCCGCTGAGGTTCCCTGTCAGCCCCGAAATCCTGCACATCTGTGATTCCCGTGTTTTGAGATTCATCCTGCTCCGGCCTTACTGATGACAGGGATAATATTACTGTTAACAATCTAGAATCTAGAGAGAATATCTGTATGCTGTTTTGGTGCTCCAATATGATTTCATCCCCGCTGGCCTCCCTATCACACAGCGATTCTGACAACATTATTGATAGCGAACGAAGCTCAAGGTCATGGGCCTTGGTGTTTTGTTCATGGTATGGTAATCTTGTTTCAGGAGATTGCCGGCTCAGCTAGTTCTTAGCTAGATGCTGGGAAGATAAATTTGAACTTGCCTTGTGACACCACTTAACTTGTAATAATGATTGTTATCAATGTCTCTCCATCCTATTTTGAGGGCAGGGAGTTTGGCTGTGAGGGCGCTGGTGTGTTTTTCCATTGTGAATGGCATTTAAAATGTCCTGCTATTTTTTCCAAAGTAGTAGCTAGGGATTACTACTATCAAGAAACAATAAATGCATTTTTATTATTTAGGGCAAAAAAATACAAGTGAGCCATTTCTCTCCAGCAAGAAAGCTGCCAAATTCATCATTTGATCTCATGAGTCTTCTCTTAACCAGTCATTTGGACTGGCCTGCATTGTCTTCCCTCACTTTGACTAATCAAAGAAACTTACATGATTGACCCAAAACTCCTTCACCTTTAAAATGGATTTATTTAAGCCTTTGTTGATGAAAAAGATTTCTGCTAATCATCTCATTATACCTACTTTCTTGCAAGAAAATAGGACTGGAAATACCTTCTATCATCTTTATTTGTTAAAGGAAATTTACTATATTAAGAAAAATAATAGCTTTCATAGATAAAAATGTAAAAATTTACACAAAGATTTTCATACACGATATAATTCATTACAACAATTACAATAATAATTCAATTACACCACCCTGGAAGTCGGTGATGTTATTATATTGATTTTACAAAAAAGGAAACTGAGCTAACAATATTTGAATATTTTGTCTAGGACCCTTCAGCTAGTAAGTATCTAATATGGGATTTTAATTCAGGTCTTCCTATCTAAAGGTCCAACATTAAACTATAATGCTTCTTAGTGAATCAAGATCAAGTGAAAATGAAAATGTAAATGTGTTACCATTATTATCATTGCTCTTTTATTTTATTCCAAAACATGGGATGGAGCTGGAGTGATAAATTAAATTGCTTCTATAACGATTTATACTTAGGGATTTACAATTACTAGGGAGTGTGCATTATGGGGCACTAGAAACTGGGTTGATAGTTGTCAAGACGACCTGGAAACAGAGCCTGCCATTGACGCAAGTCACCTGTCTGCCTGTTGTTAGGTCACAACCTATCAGTGCTACAGGTAACTTCTTGGTCTCTTGAGTCACAAGTGAGTTGGTGGTCTACATTAGAAGAGGGAATTTCCATCTTGGGGGATTCCCTCACAGAGATGAAACTCTAAGAGCCTAGATCAAGATTTTTCTCAAAATTAGGCATTTAAAAAAAAAGAAATGCAATATGTTTGTAATAATGAAGTGAGTAAAAATTTATTTAAAAGAAATATTATGAAAATGCCAGATTTGGAGGGAGAGAATTTAGGTTTGAAATCCAATGCTACTACTCATTAACTAACCAATGAGATTATTTATATTTATTTATATATATATATATATATATATATATATATATATATATATATATATATATATATAAAGATCTAACCAACCTGCAAGCATGATCTAAATGCTATTACTAACAGCATCCTCATTGTCACCATCATCAGTATTTTGTGTGTTATATTAGACAAGTCTTTTTCCTTTCCTCATGTCTACAATAAATGAACTGCAATAGAGGCTATGAAAGGCCACTTCCAACTCTCAGTCTATCATCCTATGAGTCACCTAATGAAAATGACATATCTTGGAACACTTTTTCCATGATGTCTTGACACACTGGTAATTCAACAAAATGTCACAATCCATTCAGACTCTTCCTTCCTATTGATTGTTCCTTTAGCAGCTCAATTCTAAAGCAACAATTTTAAATTTTAAAGTCACAAATCTCTGGGCTCAAGAGTTACCCCAGAACCAAAGGGGCTGCCTCACTCACCTGGGTCTGCTCTGCCTTTAGAGCTAGGAACAAACCAAAGATCTTTTTGCTTGGTTATGATTTCTCTCATATTCTCAGCCATATAAAACCTACATAGAGGGATTTATATTTGCCTGAAGGGGATCTTTATCAACTTCTAATCAGGAGCTCATATCTCAATTTGAGAACTATGTTTGGGAATAAAGAAAAAAAGTCCTGCTCATTTGAATTCTTTCTTGCAAGCTTAGTGCTGAATTGGAAATCCTAGAGAAGGGCAAAGAACAGTCAAAGAGAAGGCATGATGTACTGAATAAGTGTCCCATGATAGAAATAATTGTGATATTAGGAATTACAGAGGTATTTAATCTTATTGGTTTGGGGAACTAGCTAAAATGTTGTGATAAGCTGATAATGTAAAAATATATACATTTTTATTATATATGGCAGGAAAATATGAGTCATTTCTCTATAGCAAACAAGCCACTAAATTCATCATTTGATCTCATGAGTCTTCTCTCAACCAGCCATTTGGACTGGCCCATATTGGTCTCTCCCTTTTGGTTAGTCTAAGAAACTTATATGATTGACCAAAAAAATTTTTTTTTTTTACTTTTAAACTATGTGTTTAAACCTATCTCAATAAAAACAATTTTTGCTGATCCTCTTGCTACAGCTATTTTCTTGCAAAAGAATGAGATTGAAAACACCTTCTCTTCATTTGTCAAGAGGATATTATTTTTTTTAAATCTCTTTTATAACATAAGAAAATTAAGCAATAATCATATTAACTTATATTGATAGATCCTATAGTAATTACATGAAACAATATAGAAATTATACAGAACAAGAAAGGCAAAAGCAGAAGTGATATATCATGAACATTTTTATAGACCACCTTAGCAGAAAAAAATAATAATGAAGTTCAGAAAAGAAGTTACAAGATGGCTAAAGAGCCACAATGTATTAGTGATAGAAGACATGTTATCCAGGCACCTGTTATCCACTTTTTGACAAAAGTAATGTAGGTATTTAATATTTTGGCTGATTTGATTGGCATTTCCACACATCAAAAAGTACAGAAAGCAAGGAGGAAAAAAATAATAGTAGACTTGATTTGGACCCACAAAGCACTCCTCCCTGTTCTATACTACATTACACTTTTACCATCTACAGAACAAAATATATTTTTGTATTGAAATATCATTTAAAGTTATGTTTTCTTAGAAAAAACAATGCCATTAGACTTTACCAATAAAGTCAATTAAAAAAACAAACCAGTGGAAATTGGAAGACAAAGTTGTTGTTTTTTTTTTTAATACGATTTTGAATTGCTATTTTTTTCTCCTTCCCTCTCTACCTTTACAAGGATAGCAAGATGTCTGACATAGATTATGCATGTATAATCATGCAAACATTTCCACATTAGTCAGAAGTAAAAAAACAAAAAGGCAAACAAAAACAGAAAAAAGTGAAAATAGTATACTTTGATGTGCATTCAATTTCCATAATTCTTTCTCTGGATGTGTGGATAGCATTTTCCATCATGAATCTTTTGGACTTGCCTTGGATCATTGTATTGCTGAGAAGAGCCAAGTCTATCAAAGTTGAGCATTGCCCAAGTTGCTACCACTGTATACAATATTCTCTTGTTTCTCCTCACTCCACTCGGCATCAGTTCATATAAGTCTTCCCAGGATTTTATGAAATCTGCCTGCTCATAGTTTCTTCTAGCACAATAGTAGTACATTACATTCATATGCCATAACTTTTTTAAAATTTTATTTATTTATTTATTTATTTATTTTATAATTATAACTTTTTTTTGACAGTACATATGCATGGGTAATTTTTTACAACATTATCCCTTGCACTTACTTCTGTTCAGATTTTTTTCCCTTCCTCCCCCAACCCCCTCCCCCCGATGGCAGGCAGTTTTATACATGTTAAATATATTACAATATATTCTAGATACAATATATGTGTGTAGAACCGAATTTCTTGTTGCACAGGAAGAATTGGATTCAGAAGGTAAAAATAACAGTTTACACTCATTTCCCAGTGTTCCTTTTCTGGATGTAGCTGATTCTGTCCATCATTAATCAATTGGAATTGGATTAGCTCTTCTCTATGTTGAAGATATCCACTTCCATCAGAATACATCATCATACAGTATTGTTGTTGAAGTGTATAATGATCTTCTGGTTCTGCTCGTTTCACTCAGCATCAGTTGATGTAAGTCTCTCCAAGCCTCTCTGTATTCCTCCTGCTGGTCATTTCTTACAGAACAATAATATTCCATAACCTTCATATACCATAATTTACCCAACCATTCTCCAATTGATGGACATCCATTCATCTTCCAGCTTCTAGCCACTATGAAAAGGGCTGCCACAAACATTTTGGCACATACAGGTCCCTTTCCCTTCTTTAGTATTTCCTTGGGATATAAGCCCAGTAGTAGTATCATATGCCATAACGTTTTCAGCCCTTGCTTAATTAATGGTCATGCCCTTGATTTCCAATTCTTTGCCACCATATGAAAAGCTGTTTTAAATATTTTTGTGCATATAGGTCTTTTTCCCTTTTTTATGAGCTGCAGATCTTAAACATCATCTGTAGTCTTTGATAGCAGACTCATGAAAACAGCTGTGACTGAATATAGTTCCTCCTATGGCATAACTTACCCTCGTCTAACAAAAGGAGGGGGAGAGGGTTGGAAGAAGTCTTTTAACACTTGGGGCTGAGGGTTACCAGGTGTTCTTTGTGACAGGGAACCTCTGTCCAGGTGCTGAAAGCTACTCGTGATCATAGATTGTAAACAACCACAGCTGTGTTCAATTAAACTTCCATCTAAGCCCTTTTCCTCTTGGCCTTTCTCTCCCCTTTTCTCTCCCCCACTTCCATTTATAAAGAACTAGCAAGGGACTCAAACTTTTCTTCCATCCTGCTGGGGAAATTCCTTTCCCATAGTACCATTCAATGTTTGTTGATGGAGAACTTTGTGGAATGGTCCAGTACATGAAATCAAGCTCTACTCTGCTGGTATACATTTTAATTTTAGCCTTCTACTAGTGAGTATTTTCTGTTGATTGTGGGAATTTCTGTGTGATGCCAGTATCCTTTCCCAGTGAGTATCCATATTTCTGAGTGTCTCTAATAGGGACTTGGAGGGATCCTAATATAGTTAGTGGCAGCTCTGGGGAGCGCAACTCACCAAAGGATTTTTCTGTGATGTATTTTTTTTTGTTTGCATGCTAAACTAGCACCATGTTAATTAATGCATGAAATTCATTATAGGTTTATACTTAATAAAATGGAATTGCTATTAGAATAAAAAATCCAGGCGAGAAGTAAAACATTCCACAGGAGCTTTCCACTTAGATATCTGTTACCAATTTACAATAGAACCTTATGCTCCAATTTTTTGAAAGTCCATGATCCAGGAAATGGGATTAGCATCCTTATCATGACATGTGTATCATATATACATATATATATATATATACACATATATGTATATATTTATCTGATGAATACCTGATATTTTTGTGTTATTTATTTCTATTTCTGTTGTTAACATGGAACGGATATATTTATAGAAAACACTTTTGGGATGGGCTGTTTGTGGGGCAGGAAAAATGGATGAGGAAATACAACTGACGAATTAGTCAATTCAGAGAAAATAGACAGAGTGGTTCACTGACTTGAAAGGTACTACACTCAACGTTAGGAGAGACTTAGGTTCTGATTCTGCTTTTGACATAGCTTCATTTTGACCATGAAAAAAACATTTAACTCCTCTTGGCCTCATTTTTCTCATCTGTAAATTGGAGATAATGATCCCTGTAGTATCACAGAAGTGAACATCAAGTGATATAATGTATGAGCATCACTTTGGAGATCTTAATAGAAAATAGATTCCAGGTATTATTGATTATGATTATTGCATGGTGGTGGTAGTGGTGGCGGCAGTGGTGATGATGGTGATGGTGAACTGGCTCCAAGGGAATGTATTGGCTCACTCTCCCAGTGAGCCAAAAACCAGAAGCATTTGGAAAATGGAATATGAGGATCATGAGTGATATAACATGCTTGTAATCCCTGGCTGGTGGATCACTGGAGTTAAAGTTCTGAGCTACAACAGAACAAAACATTAAGTCTAGCTCACCTTCTAATGAATCAGGGTTAACTTTCAATGCAATGTAGTGGATTAGATATCTATGATGTATTAGACACTAGCAATACGAAGACCAAAAAAATTTAAAAATAAAAAAATCCAGTCTTTGCATTCAAGGAGGTTACATTCTACTGGGCAAGGGAATGGAAAAATTTCACTTTTGTTTATTTTGTTAACTCTTTTTGTGATGAGAGGTAAAAATATTTAAAATCCTAAATTAGGAAGGTATGGTAACTTCACAAAGCATGGCAGGAGACAAACAGAAAGCCTGCTTCTTTTTCAGGCTGAAAAATTGTGTAGGACACAATGAGTGAAGTTAGGGCAAGAAGAAAAGGTATACTGGAATACAAGACCAGTGTCAGTAAAGCACCTGTGATTGACGATTTGTGTTTTTCTGGGCAGGCCAACATAGAAAACTTGTTCAATCAGAATAGGAATATGACTATAGAAGAGAGGAGGTTGAACAGCCTTGGATTGTGACTTGATATAAGCAAACACTTTTTGATATTTGTCCCAAAGAATAATAACACATTTTTCGGTATTGAGGGCTCTATTACTCGACATTTTTGATCAGTGACTCAATAAACATTTATTAAGTTCCTGCTATGTGCTATATAATATGCTAAACTCTGGAGATTATATATATAGATATATATATATATATATATATATATATATATATATATATATATATATAGAGAGAGAGAGAGAGAGAGAGAGAGAGAGAGAGAGAATATAAAAAATTAAATAGTCTCTACTTGTAAGCAGCTAACGTTTTCATGAGAGAAAAAAGTACACATAAAAATAAAGCATAAATGTAACTTAAAAATTTAAATATACAATAAGTAATGAGTAATGTAGTAGAAGAGGTTCTATCAATTGAAGGGATGGGAAGGGCTTCATGCAGAAGATGATGTTTGAGCTGCATCATGAAGGAAACGAGAGGACTCTATGAAGGAATGGTAAAAGGGAAATGCATTCTAGGTAATTGGGTATAGATAAAGAGGATGAAATTTTGGGAAGAGCAAAGATGGATAGTTCAGTTGGATTGTAGACAGTGGGAGGGGGATTGTAATGTTAAGTTCAAGCTACATTGTATAGGACTTTAAAAACTAAAATTAGAAAATTTTTGATACTACAGGCAATTGGAGGCCATTGAAGTTGGTTGAACACATGCATTAAATTGGGGCTCAAGGAAAATGACTTTGTAGCACTGTGTAGAATGGGATGAAATGTGGTGAGAGATTGAATTCCTGAAGAGTTGTTAACAGATTGCTTCAATGATTTGTGCAAGAGGTAATAAGGACCTGAACTAAGGTTCTAGATATATGAATAGAGAAAAGAAATCGGATAGAAAAAAAATTTGCAAAGGAAAGTTGCAAGAATAAATTTGATTGCTTTTTTTTTTTTCAGGAATAATAGAAGGGGTAAAAGTCAAAATTAGAGGTTATAGAAAGCTATTGACAGATTCATCATGTGTAAAATACCTAATACTTTTCCTATCTATATTTCATAGATGTAGTAAAGATTCACCGAGATAAATACATGGAATCATTCTGAAGACTATACTAAGAAAATTAACAAGACACTAAACCCTCATAAATTTCCTGGGAGAGGGAACTAGAAAGTAGGTATATCAAGAAAGTTTTCCTATAAGAGGTAGCCCTTAAGCTGAGATATGAGTTAGAGAAGCTAGTTTATTATCATTACAAATAAACCTAAATCCATTTTTATTCATTATGGATCAAACAGATTCTCTGCTTACAGAAATTCCATTCAAACAGTCCAAATGTCTATAGTGAATTATTTTTTTTGCCTGAAATAAAAAAAAAAGTCTTAGATAAAGCCATAGAATCCACTTATCAAGAAATTCTCTTGAACATTTGCATTAGAAAGATATAACTTGAAAGTATCACGTGAAAGATGTATTTTAATTATATGAAGGATAGGGGGATAAAAAATTCTTTCAATATCATATGCTTCTCACTTACTACTTATTCTAACCTGTAAACTATTGAAGTGTTGTTTAAAATTAATTCATTAGTTTTATACTCGGATCTGCCCAAATGTAAGAATGAACTGTATAATTCTTTGAAGTCAACATAAAATTATTGGACTATCATGTAAATGAGGTGAAACAAGAAATTTAAAAAACTCTTTTCGGGTCACCTCTCCAGCATATAATGAGTCTGTCCCAGATGGCAGAGGAATCATTAAAAATCCATTTGGGAACCACTGGGCCTATATTGAAAGTGCCTTGACCTGTTTTGGCTTCCTAATTCTCTCGAGTTTCTCTAGTTTACTGATGCAATGAAGCATAGAGCTTTTCCCACATAGAGCCAACTTGGAATAATTAACAAACTGGGTGGTTTACATTTACATGCGGACTTTAGAACCAGCCCTTTGAAAAAATAGGGGATTTTTCTCTATGTTCAAATGAGCCACTTTGAGGAAAAGATATGTCAGAGCTTTGTTATAGAGGCATCTATAAAAAGAAATTGTAAGGGATGTCTTAACTTTAATAAGTATTTAAATGTCTATGTAGGGGCTAATGAAGACCAGTAATGTCCTAGTGATCATTGAGATTCCAGTAAGTGCAGGTCCATTGTAAAGTGTTATGAATGCCTTCTTTATGATTTGAATAAGTTAATGTTCTTTACAAAGCAGCTTATTTACTGCCACCGAATAATTTAATCTGTGGGAAATTTTACTTCCAATTATTTCATTTTGAAGGCAGGATTAGAAAGTGGTTTAGTGATATTTTTTAAATGTATTGGTTTAGGTTGCAGGTTCTCTTCCATCTATTCTTGCAAGCATAATATTATTGCTATTTGCTTTTCTAGACTATTTGCTTACGAAGTATTTTATGTCAGAATCCATGAAAGGATCATTTCCCAGAGAATGATCCATTTGTGTGTGTGTGTGTGTGTGTGTGCGTCCTTAAGTTGACTTTGCATAAGTATTGCTAAATTGGTGACTTTGGAAATTACTTGTGTCTGGTCAGTATGAAAACTCAGTAGCAGATTAAAATTCTGCCCATTTCTTAGCACAAAAAAGAGGAACTCTTGATTGGAATAGGGCATGGAAGCCATATTCATTTGGGATACCATGTTCCTCAGAAAACTGTAGAATTGTCTAAGATATCCATATCTGCTAGATATGACATGAGGGGAATGGGAAAGGAGTTCTTCCAGTGCAAGTTTAAAAGAATAAAAAGAGATTGAATCAATTGATTATATAACAAGTCACCAAATCAATTTATACGTAGCCATGGATATTAGCCAAAATGCCTGAGTATTGTAAAGTTTGGTAGTATGTAAGTTATTTGAGAACAGATAATATGCTGGAAAGTATTCGTGCACATTTGTGGTTCTTGCTACTGAGTAGATTAAAAATGGTAGATCACTTGAGGTAGAGAAATGTGAACTGCAATAGGACTAAAATTGATTGGGTGTCTGGCACTAAGATTTTGAGTCCTTAAGAGCAGAGGGTTACAGACTATCCAAGAAAGAACTAAGGAGCACACATTTTTAAACTAGAGTAGAATAAAGCTTCTTAGTAGATTACTATTTGGACTGGGTTCATTAGTGGCCATTGTTCTTCTAAACTAGGTAAGACAGGGAGACTTAGTCTCAACTTCTACCCATCCCTGCCACTTAAAAGAAAGGATGTTTCTCTCTTTTTTTTTAACATCCCTAGAATGTATTCTATGATTTTAATAAAGGTGTACAATATTATTGACTTAGCCATATTGTTGGAGAAGGGGAAGCCAAAGGGAGGAAATAAAATACACTGAAAATAAAATATAGTCCTTGATCAAAGATAGGGATTCTTGATTTGTTCTGGGCTTATCATTATCATAAATACATTGAAAATATGGGGAAAGAATATAAGTAGACTCTATTTTCCTGAATCTTTATTTGATGATTAATTCTCCCATTCCCTAAGATCACTGTCATATTCTTTTAAAGATCCATTTTTGGTGGAAATTCTGTTGATTTTGGGGAACCAAAAAGTAACAAGAGTCAATATATTTTTTAATTCAGTTACACTTAAAAGTCATTGAAAGTCAATATATTAAACAAATAATATAGTCTTGAAATCAACAAAGTGATTAGTTATGGCAATTCATGTATGGACATGTGTACACATTTTCTGGGATGTCATGCAAATATAGATAGATAATACAAGGGATGTACATGTGCAGATGTGTAATTGTTCAGTATCTATTAAAGTCCCATGATAATTGGCATATGGTGTTATATAACAGTACATAATAACATATGATGACTGTAATTAAGTGCATTGACTTAAGACTTTGTCTTTTAACAACTCTCGGTGGAGACTGAGTGTAAGATAAATTAAAGGTTCATTAAGCTGTGTTCAGGGGAAAAAAGTGTTTTCAAATGGCAGATGTACAATAGCATTAAATAGAATTTATTAAGATCTGATTTGTTGGACAAGTCTGCTGCAAATTATGTGAGGTGTTTTAAATTTCCTCTTTAAAAATTACAAAGAGCATTCCTTGTCATAGTGTATTAACATTACAAGCAACAAATGTGTAAACCAGTTGGGAAAGCTTTGGGAATATTGATGTTTTCCAGATCAAAGTGACCTTTCCTAATGGTTCTTTTTTATGCTCTATTGTGAAAGGAAAAATAAAGTTGAGCAGGAAACTGATATCAAGGCATTGTGAAGGATGCAATATTGCAAAATATCCCTAGCTGCCTGGTGTCCTTTTCTTTTTCTTTTTGTGTTTCTGTAATCATTCGAAGACCTAATTCTACCTCATTATAATAGATCGTGGGAGTCAAAGAAAGCTGTTCTAAATATGTGATGCTAAGATGAAAAGCAGAGTAATGCTAAAGATGGACCTACATTGCTTAAAATGTTTCCTCTAGTGCTTAAACACGCTGGGTATTTCATGAAAGTTTCATAAAGAAGCCAGTGAATGTCAGTGTGTCTGCTTTTGAAAGGGGTGTGTTAAGTTTCCTTTAGCCCAGAGTCTGGGGGCCTGTTGTTTGGTAGGATACAGGGAAAATTCTTGATTATGGATGGGTTGGACCAGATGTCTCTAAGCCTCCTTGCAACTCTGTTTTTCTATGAATTCAGGCAATGCCATTGATGTGTTAAGTGTATCCTAACATAAATAATTATGATTCTTGACATTCAGTGATTTTTTTTCCCAAATGAAAGCAATTTTAAAATGAAAAGATCCATCTTATTCCAATCTTAGATATGACTAGAATTTCATAGGATAATACTGGTTGTAAAAATAATAATTATTATAATAATTACTTTTGACATTTATGTAGAGCAGCTAGATTGATTAGAGTGCCAGAACTAGAGTTAAGAGAACATGAACTCAAATTTGATCATAGACAGTCATTAGTTGTGTGGCCCTGAGAAAGGCACTTTATTTTATTGGCCTCAGTTTCCTCATCAACAAAATGGGCTGGGGAAGGAAATGGCACACCATTCCAATATTTTTGACAGGTAAATCCCAAATGGGATCACAGATTGAACATGACTGAAAAAACTGAGACATGACTGAACAGACTTGACTGAAAAAAGTGAGCAACAATAAAAAAATAATTATATTTCACTTAGTTTCTGAGCTAAATGCTTTATAGTCATTATCTCATTTGATCCTTATAATGACTCTGAGTGGTAGGTACTATTATTATCCCCATTTTGCAAATGAGGAAATTGAGTCAAAGAACTCAAGGGACCAGGATCACATAGTGGCTAAGTGTTTGGAACTGGATTTGAACTCATATGCCCTTCAGCCTCAGACACCAAGAGGCTAGAGAAGTGGGGATTGATTCTCTTCAGTTTTCAACTAAAGCCCCCGTCATCTGTGTTTCCTTGACTTTTTTAATGACACTGTAGTTTTATTTAACCATTTAATATCAGATTACTTTTTGCAGAGGTATATTTATTTCAGAGATATATCAAGAAAAATTGTATAAATGTTTTCCCCAATACTTGGAGGTGTGTGTGATTCTTTCTATGCCAACTGTTTCTTAGAGAAGGGGGTGAGGACAGATTAGGTTGACTGTTTTGCTCACCTCCTACATATTGGTCTCACCCAATGAAGTCTAAAACCCAGTAGTATTTTCTGCTGTACAGCCATCCCAATGCTATTTAGACTATTGCTACTAAGACAACTTCAGCATTTCTCCTGGATTCCTGGATTTCCATCACTTGAATTTCCATTCCCAGATCAAGTATTCTGTCCCTAGAATTTGGGGAAAAACCCAGTAACAACAACAAAAATATTCAAGACTCAGATCTTTTTCTTTCTTTCTTTTTTCTTTTGTGAAGGTGGGAGGTGATCCATATAGTATTGATATAGTTGTGATGATAGAGGAATATTGCCTCAGGGGAAAAGGAGTCCTAAAACCTTCCCTACTTACTTCATGGTTTGAGTGAATAAAGCATCTCCTCCCTCAGGTAGAAATGCTGCAAAGATCAGTATTCTTGATGAATCAGGATGTTTGATGACATGAGAAATTATTAGCTATATGGCTAGTAGAAGTAGAAGAGAAAAACAAAAAGCTTTTCTTCATCCACCTATTAAGTCAATATTGAATGTCCATTAATACCAGTCCTCTGGACTTTCAACAACAATTTCTTTTTCTTTTTTTTTTTTTCTTTTTCTGAGACTGGGGCTAAGTGACTTGCCCAGGGTCACACAGCTAGGAAGTGTTAAGTGTCTGAGACCAGATTTGAACTCGGGTCCTCCTGAATTCGGCTGGTGCTCTATCCACTGCACCACCTAGCTGCCCCCAACAGCAATTTCTTAGTGTCTTCACAATGGAAGGTGTCATTTTAGATTATATGGAAATGTGTCAAACCCTAATTACAGGAGGATATAATCTTGAATGAAGGGACTGCTTTTAAAGTTGGGTTTTTATTCCCAGGTAAGCACAATGAACCCAGATGGGGTCATGTAGAATTTAGCTTCAATAAATGCTGTGTATGAATCCTTTTCAAGACACTTCTTTATTGTGCTGGCTCATTCACTTAGATTTCTCTTGGTCTTAGTTAACTCATCTGTAAAGTAGGGGGTGATGATAACATTTGCCTTTTAAAGTTATTATAAAAGGGGAAGGTAGATGGCACAGTGGATAGAGCACCAGCCCGGAAGTCAGGGGGACCTGAGTTCAAATCTGGACTTCAGACACTTAATTTGGTTTTGACCCTGGGACAAGTCACTCAACCCCCAATTGTCTCGGGAAAAAAATTGTTATAAAAATAAAATCAGATTATATTTGTGTGTATATATGTGCATAAATACATATCTACTACATAAAATGTGTATGTATTTTCACTGCCAAAATTTCCTATTTATTCCTCCCTTTTACATGCCTTCATTATAAATAGTGTAGTGGAAAAATCTACAAAAGACCTGAATTTCTATCACAATGCTGACATCTAACAACAGATAAAGTCCTTTAGAACTTTCTGTGCCTCAATTTCCTCATCTATATAATGAGGATAGTAATTCTTACATTATCATCAGCCTCAGGGATATTGTGAAGAAAGAACTTTGTAAAGCATAAAGAACCATATAAATGTGAGTTGTTAGCACACAATTTTGATAAATAAGTACAAGATTTTATTTTTTTCTCTGAATAATCTCTTCCCTTGGGGAATATTGGTTGCTAACAAGAGTCCTGAACAACTGGAGTATTGCATTAAAGAAGAGCTTGACGAGGCATGGACTCTATGTATTTAAACTGTATTTACTGACACTAAACAGATGCCCCTTTAACCACTATTCACCTCTCTTTAATATTCTCCAAAGAATGTAATGGATAGCCAAGAGACGTAGGAGTCCAGCTGACTACTTTCATAGCTTTCAGAGAACTATCATCACATATTTGTCTTTCTCTTTCACTGTGGTTATAGAAAGGGGGATAAAAATTAAGATAGTTAAATGTGATTGTGTTGTTGCCATCACTGCCTTCAAATTAATGGTATATCTAAAGTATTTAAGATTTCATTGAAAAGAGATCTTATCTCAACACTTTAAAAAAAGGTTTGAAGAAATTATGGGGTTGAAAAAAGAACATCCTCCTTTGATCAATTTGATGATAAACACCTCTGAGTTTAATTGGGCTGGTCCTTGGTCAATAGACCATCACAGTTCCATCGCAGTACTCATACTCAGGGTCCTTATTGCTTAGTGAGAATGATCAAGGTCTGAGCCCAAGATTATCCAGGATGATGTGATAGAATAAGATATGAAAGTGATTATGTGTTTCTTTGAACCTGTGATTTCATTGATTTGTATAACTTCATCAGTAATCCCAATCACAAGCCAATTATACTTATGCCCACTTGTGACCTTTGAACATGTCCTCCCCTTTTGCCAAATTCAATCAGTGATCTAAAACATATCATGAATGAAAAATCACACAAGAAAAGTACCATACAAGATGTAATTACAAAATACATTACTGGTTAGGGGAAAGGGAAGAAACTATATAGATAGACAGAAAATAGATTTGCAGTCTTTTTTAATTCTGTCTTATGGAGATGCTTGTTTTATTTCATAAGTTAAAAGGAAAGTAAATAAAAGGGGGAAGAAAAGAATTGTAAACTCTTTGAGGAGGGTAGATAGTGTTTTATTTTATTTTTTGTATTCTCAGCATTTAGCATAGTCGCTGGCAAACAGGAAGCACTTGATAAATAGTTGCAAGATTACATAAATCAATTATATTTTAAAAATGGAATTTAACTGAACCATATTGGGATATCATGGTGGCCAATTACTCTTTCACTAAAGGCATTAGCATTCTCCTTTGCCAATTTAATTTCTTTTCGTTTCTTTCTTGATGTTGACTTTTTAGGTAATAAAAATAAATACCAAAAATAAGAAGCCAATTCACCATCATTTTGTAGGGTTGAAGAGCAAGAAAGAAAAGGATAAGTACACTAGATTTTGAGTTAAGACTTGAAGTGAAATCTTACCCCTGTCTCTTATGTGTTGAAACATGTCAGATATATTCAGGTATCAAGAGTAGAAAGACAAAATAGGAGCTCCTACTCTCAAGGAATTTACATTTTAATGGACAAAAACAACATTGCATTAAGATATATATAGAATGGATTCAAACTGGCCAGAACATAGTATGTATGTGCTTTATATATGTTCATTGATGGACTAGCAAGGGATTTTGAGAAGGGAAGGACCCTACCAATTAGGATGATTAGAACTGTTTTTCCTATAGGATTTTGTCTTTGAACTGAATTTTGAGGGGGAAAAAGAAGTAAATCTCTCACACACACACCCCAAAAAAAGGGGGAGGAAGAACTTGGAATCCCTAATTTCATTACAAGAAAGAAATCAACCTTGATGATATTTTCTCTCCTTTGCCCCCCCCCACTTTATTTTTTTTGAAAGCATAAATAATAGGTTTTTCTTTTCTTTGGAACAATTTGTTCAGGTTTTAGGAGCTATTTAATTAAATCATTACCCCTGCTGCACAGCCATCTGTTTTTGTCTGGGGAATAGGATACATGGAGTTCTCTTACATAGGTTTGGTAAATAGATAGAATATGCCAAAAAACAATATATGGAGAAAGCAGATGGACTGAGGCAAATAGGAAGTCTACAAATAGCCAGCCTTGGAGTCTAGCTAAATGGATTTACCTAGATTTTTTCTTCTCACACCTACATATATGCACAAATACATATACATATGTATATGTATATATAGATATTTCTATATATATACATATATATATATACACAGATATGCATATACAGGCATATATTAATAAAAGCAAATGATTTATTATATGTAATATACATGATTATATGTAATTTTTTGTGTATATATATATACATATATATATATATATATATATATATATATGATAGTGGGAAGGCATATGTTGAGGGTTTATTAATCTCTCATTTTCTCCTCCTTTACTTCTTTCAAAATAAACTATCATAGTTTTAGAATTGTCCTGACCCTTGGTGGTATATTTAGTCCAACTCCATAGAACAGTGGAAGAAACACTAGATTTTGAGTTAAAAGACTTGGAATGAAATCTTAGCCCTATCTCTTATGTGTTCAGTCATTTTTCAATTGTATATGACTTTTTATGAACCTATTTGGGTTTTGTTTTGTTTTGTTGGCAAAGATACTGCATTTCTTTTTGCATTTCCTTTTCCAGCTCGTTTTACATATAAGCAATTTGAGGCAAATAGGATTCAGCCACTTGTCTAAGCTTACACTGCTGGTGAATGTCTGAAGCAGATTTGAACTTAGAACCTCCTGACTCCAGCATAGAGTTACTTAACTACCATCACCTCTGTGACTAAGGTGAAATAATTTAACTACAAGGCTTCACTTTGCTTATCTATAATATGAAGGAGTTGTTTTGATTAGTCTTAAACACCCTTCCCTACTTTATGATCCTAAAAGAAACCTTGATACAATGTACCCAACTAGGCTTTTTTCAAGTCTATTTGCACATAAGTTTAAAGAAGAACTCATAATATTTTTGTCTTTCCTTGCTTGTAACATCCATGGAATATAGTACTGAACAGTCAGCTGCCTGGTGGGGAATAGGCTTGTCCTTGAATTGCAAATGCATCCTTTATCTTAATTGTTTCTGCAGTGGGAAGGATCTTCTGGAGTACAGACAAACTTTGAAAGGCCACGGTCACCTCCATCTATGATGAGGGGGAAAAAAAAAAAAAAAACATTTACAGTGTCTTCCATAAACTAACAAACCTGGGTATTAGGTGGGACAGTAATATTGGAACCCTCATGCTGAATGGGCTGCATGCCTTGGGTCTGCCATGAAAGCAAATACTCTCACACCTTGCCCAGGAAAGTATCACTCTGTCAGTAACTATCTCTCATCTTCACCCCTCAAGTCTACTTCTCTTCCTCAGGTCTTTCACACACTTTGGTGCAAAGGGCAAGTCTCCTACGCTGTCCAACAGGGAGTGGTGCTGATCTTCTCTTTCTCTTTGAGGATTTCAGAGTTGACAATCATAGTCTCCTATCAGGGAAATGAAAGTAGCAAAAGATGTCAGCTTAGCAGGCTTCTTGTTATTTCTCTTCTCATTTCTCTACCCATTTCTCTCCTCTCCCCTTCCATCCAGACTTTAGCTTATTGAAGGTATAAGTCAGTGAAAGTACAACTAATGAGCAATAATAATTATTATTATTTATATAAATAATATTTTAAGATTTCTCAATGAGAAAACATGTTTTCTTAATTCTCATTACAATCTTTGGGAGAAGTTGATGTTATTGTTCCCATTTTACAGATGAGAATAATGAAATTGAGAAAAGATGTGACCTGTCAGGGGTCACCCAGCTAGTAAATAGCTGAGGAACAATTCAAACTTGGGTTCTTCCTGCCTCACAGGCCAACTCCTATATAGTATACTAAAGAGTGATCTTGGTGGTATCATGAACTCTAAGATTTAACTAGGAATTAGGGGTGAAAGGTAAGGCAGGACCCAGAGATTACAGGGAAGGGAACCATACTTGAATGAAGACACTTAGGGAAGGCAATATCTGGGACCTTATGAGCTTTCTGTACTGCCAAGGGATAGGCTCTTGTTGGGGAGAAATAGAATAGACTAGATGGAGAGAGAGGGGGAGGGAAATTTATCTGGAAATAATCCTACTGCAATTGCCCTTGAGCAAAATACCAATTGTTCTGTCCAGGTTACCTCTCAGACTCCAGATTTACTTCACCCTATCCTTGCTCCCTCAAATCCTTGAGGTTTGTTATATCTTTGTACTCAGCCTTATGTCTTAATTCTTTAAGACAACACTTCCCCTAAGGGAAATATCATTGAGCAGTTAGTGGATGGGCTATTTAAACTGTTATTGTTGCATGGGCCCCATTCCTTTTTATTAATATTCAAAGCAGAGAATGGATAGAATGAGGATTTTTAGCATTTATTAAATCCCTCTGTTTGAAAGAATCTATTTAAAATACGTAAAAAATCAAACATTTTAGATAATAGCTCCATTCAATCCCACAAGTTTGACTGAATTGGTATTTAATGATATGTATTTGGAAAGCTAAGGGCTGAAAAAACATGCAGCATATCTCACAAATATGGAGCTGCTGCTTAATGAGTTCCTCACAACTCAGTGGATATCACTGGTTGACTTTAGTCCTCTGTAATTCCTTGGCCTGTCAATTTTTAGGAGCCCAAAAAGAGCTAAGATGATGAATGCTAGATTTTTTTTTTCTATTCCATTTTTATTAAGCCATAGAATCACCTGGCACAAACTGATTGTAAAGGTCACCCTTTGTAAAATTTTAGTTTTGTGTGTTATGCAAGTAGGACGACTGAACTAGACTTTTGTTCCAAAAATTTTCTGTCTCTACTGCATTGCTGATGTAAGGTATAGCCACACTCATGCTCAAATAAGTTGTCCAGAGCAGGCTGGATTTTGGAAAGGTTGAAAATATCATCTTAAAAATGGTGTAATCATACTCCGTGTCAACTAAGTCTAAATTGTCTTCCTCGTTAGGAAGGTTGTGTGCTTCAGTGCCAACTGAAGTTGGCAGAAATTAGTTTCTAATAATTTCTCTTAACCACAATCAGCATCTTCTCTCTGACCCCTATACTTTTGCCTTGGATGTTTTTGATGGAGAAGTACACACCTTCCTCCTGACTCTAAGAATCTTACTTCTTTCTAAACTTATCTCCAGTACTACTTTCTTCAGGAAGCTTTTACCTGTTGTCCTTTCCCTTCAAATAATTATACACACACACACACACACACACACACACACACACACACACACACACACACACACACATACAGAGAGAGAGAGAGAGAGAGAGAGAGAGAGAGAGAGAGAGAGAGAGAGAGAGAGAGAGAGAGAGACTCATGTTTCCTGAATAGAATGCAAACTTCTAGAAGGCAAAAATGTGTTTTGTTTCATTTTTTAACTCAGAATTGAGTTAAAGAATTTTCAATATCTGGTTGAGTATCTTGTATGCAATAGGGAATTAACAAATGTATCATGGTTTGGTGAAAACTTGACTATTACTTAAGCTTTATGAGTCTCAGCTTTTTTTTTTTTTATTCTATAAAATAAGACAGATTGAACTGAATGTTTTCTGGACTTTCTCATCCAGCTCTAATATTCTTTGGTTCTATGGGTAGTCATAATTACTTTAATTTTTTCAATTTCTTTAATGACAATAACAATATTGCGTTCAACTTTTTTTTCAACTTCTTTAGCAAAAAATAAGATTTTTAAGTTTAATTTTATTTTTAATTGACAACCAAAACCCTTGTAACAAATATACATAGATAAATTAAACATATTTTCATATTAGTCATAAATGTGTTTCTCATATCTAAGGTCTTTCAAAACTTGCTTTTCTCCCTAGATCACTAGATTGTAATAAAAATTGTTTATATAATTGACATTTTTTTTTTTCCCCTGAGATTCAAGAATTGGTCATAGTCATAGATTCTGTAAAAAGTGACCTTGGTAGTTATCTAATCCAACTTACAACCGAAAAAAAATCTCTTCTAAAATATATTCAAGTCATATTTAATCTCATTGAAGGTTAATTTCTTTTTTATAGCTTACTCTTTCTGCTGACATTTATTGTGTTTTGCATCATTATAATTGTAGGTGGTACTAAATATATATGTATATATGTAAAATATGTTATATATGTCTGTTGTGCTGACTTGAGTTTTAAAATTCTTTTTAATGATCCTTTAATATCATTAATGTATTTTTCTGATTACATGGTCTTGAAAAAGTCACATAAACTTACTGTTTCCTTTTCTATAAAATGAGGCAATTGAATCTCAAGGGGCTCGGATCTAAATCTTGAGATTGTTAGTCCTTGTCTTTTTAATTATTATTAATTATGCAATGGACAGTTTTGTACTTCTTTAAGTTCTGGATTTAATACACAGTCTTCCTTCTTTCATATGTTATGCTATATCCTCTTTGCCACCTGGCTGTCCAGAGAAAATTGGACTAGATGATCTCAATATCTTAGCAGCTCTGACTTCCCTGGCTCTAGAATTCTGACCTCTGACTATGAGAATCCCTTTTGCCAGGGCAATATTATTTGACATTTAAAGTGGAAAGATCACAGAATCTAATTCAATAGACTCAGTGAGATTAAGTAACTTGCTCATTATTTTACAGGTAGTAAAGTTTAGATGAATTCTGCAATTTTTTTATCCATCAGTCAGCATTTATTAAACACCTACTGTGTGTCAGGCACTGATTTGCCATGAGTTATTATAATAAAGAGTCCTTCAATTATGTCCATTATATAAAAATTCTGCAAAATGTTTTTGACTTTATGGCTTCATGAATATTGCATTCCCATGCCGTTTGCCTGACATTTAATTTCATATCCGCATTACTTTTATGTGCCATTGGAGATCTTTCATTTTTAATAATATTCCTATTCATAAATAAAATATAAATGATATAAGTAGTACCCAACATAGTTCTTGGTAGGTTCTCCAGTTGTTTTAATGTACCTCACATCTAAATATATCGGCTTTTAAATATTTAGTAATAAAAAAATTATCCTTTAAATGCCAGTGTTATTAATATAGATGGTATATATGGGTTCATTATTTTTTCATCATGTTTCCTCTTCTTACCATAAACAAATTAATTGAGTTTTCAAATTTTTTAAAGTGGTTTGCCTAGTAAATGCTAGAAACATCATATGTCCTCCCAGTATACAACTCTTTCAAAGAGTTTTTAAGTGTTTGGTTTGTAAATAGGATTTGCTGAATTGGGGCAAAGTCAGACACTTCCATACAAGGCTTCTTATCACTTTCTGGAAATGGCCCTAGGCCCTTTAAAACCATCTTAGAAAGAAGAAATTACGGCAGCTTCTGCTGAAGGATTTCACATCCAAGCCAGGCAATTTACCATGTAGCCCAAATCCTAAGAGCTGGATTGCCTTTACAATCCATAATCACCTCAGTGCCAAACTGATACCCTAGTGGAAGACTCTGGACTGTGCTGACATTTGTTAGGAAGGCCTTAATTAAATCACTTATGTGTTTTATATATATATGTTGCTAAAAGCAACTTTCAACTCTAATCTGTGATCCAATCTGTACCTGTGTAGGAAATCCCTCTTTATATCCCCAACAGAGTATTATGCACTTTTAAGAATAACTGCTGGTAGTCCCTTTCTTCTTGTTGTCATGGCCTAAATGGCCTTGAAGTACCCGAGTGGCCTGGCTGCTATTGCTGATCGTCATTATTTCTCCCTCATTCGTGACCAGCCTAAGTAGGCTTTAGAACTATTTCTTTTATTCCATTATGATTCTTATTTCCCTAGGTTATAATCTTCAATTATGAAAATTATGAATTGAATTGTTATGTTCAGCACAGTGCCTGGCACATATTAAGTGTTTATTAAATGCTTATAGATTAGCATACATTGGTTTCCCTAGCCCTCCTTTAAAATGGTCCTCTTCTGGTGAAGTCTATTCCCTTTCAAAACACATATAAAAGAAAGTATCCATGAATAAAACTTTAAAAAAAATAAAGCAAATTTGAGGACCCTCTGAAATCAATCCACAAGATCCAAGGATTTCAGCTTAAAAACTCTTGCTTTAGAGCAGAGATGCTACATAAAACTGACACAACCAGATTAAATTATAATTGGGAAATATTTAATAAAATAAATAAAAACATAACAAAATGTATGTGATGGTAACATGTGGTTTTCTAAGTCAATAGGAAAAAAAACACAAATATTCTCATATATGATTTAGACTCTTACTACCAGAATTATCCCATCCTTTGTTTCTATTTGTATGTGCTTTAGAATATAGGAGTAATATCTTACCAGCCCCCTTGAGTCTCTCTGTCCCTCTTCCTCTCTGTCCCTCTTCCTCTCTGTCCCTCTTCCTCTCTGTCCCTCTTCCTCTCTGTCCCTCTTCCTCTCTGTCCCTCTTCCTCTCTGTCCCTCTTCCTCTCTGTCCCTCTCTCTCTCCCTCTTCCTCTCTGTCCCTCTCTCTCCCTCTTCCTCCCTCTTCCTCTCTGTCCCTCTCTTTCTAAGGGCCACTGTTTATAAATATCAATACTTTTCTACTAATTTCTTCTAGTTCTACAATATACTGGCCTAATTTTCTCATGAAATATGAAAATAAAAAAATTCTATAAAATGGAATGGGTAAGAAAAATACAAAAGAAAAGAAAAATTTTGGCTCAGTTCTCTTGTACTGGTTCTATTGTTTCTATCAAACTTAAATGGTTCTTTTTCAACTCTTGTTTAAAGGTCATGGAAGGAGTGATTTGGGAATTAAGCACTATCTATTGTGAGAAATGTGTTGATAGTTTTTGAAGAGCTAAGATATTTAAAAAAAATAAATAAGGGACCTTTGAAATACATGAAAAATAGAGTACTTAGGAGCCTCATATAGATAAAAGCTTTCTTTTCTTGGAAATCCAAAAGCCACAGTCAGAAAAGCAACAATTTAAGATCATTCATGCTGGCTGAAAAGAGGAACAATGGCAGGACATCTATCAAGCTAAGGGTTTCATTTTCTTTCTTTCTTTTTTTTTTTCTTTTTTTTTTTTAATCCAGATAGACACTTCTAAATAAGCCCAATGGCTATTCATTGCTTCTTAACTCTTTAGGTACTCAAAGCCTTCTTATGTTTCATCAACAGCACTGATCCCTTTCTAAGACTTGGTGATCCCTTTCTGTTTAAATAGCAATCATAGCAGAGACTGGAAAGTTGTTTCATGGTCATCCAAGGGAAATAGAATATTATGTGTGTGTTGTGTGTGTGTGTATAGTATGGAAAAAAAAAAAACCAGCAAGAGAACTTGCATATTCCCTATATCTGAGGCTGGGGTGTGGGAAAGGAAGGTAGAAAGGCAGCAGTACAGAATGTAACTACATCATTTTAAAGTCTTATACATAGGAACACAGTGCTTTAAAAGTATTTTTACACTTAGATGACTTAGGTACTCTGTAGTAGCACAATACACTTCTGATGTAAATTGAGCACAGTGGAGTTAGCAAAAGTTTTACTTGAGAATATCCTTCATTTTTTCCAGAACAGTGCATTCTAGTTAAGTTGATGCTAATAGACATTTATTTAGGTCAGATTTAACAATTTAATTCTATCAACATTCATATGAAATACCATGCAAGGCACTGGTGAAAATCACTTAGATACAAAGACAGAAAAGAAATTGTTTCTGCCCTAGAGGAGCTTCTGTTCCTCTGAATAGGATACATGATACGTGTGTAGATAAATACAAGGAGGGAAAATTGAGGAACAAAAATGGAGCTGTATAGGATAGCAGGAGATTCCTCAGATGAGCATTCTGAGAAGTGAAGATCAGGAAGAGGATATCTAATTTTTATAGGACAGGCACTTTAAGATTGGCAAACTATTTCACTGAAGCCTCCTAAAGGCCATCCCTATGAAAAATCTAAAAGAAATTAGAAAAATTTTGTAAATCTTTTTTTTAGAATCTAAAAATCTAAAGACTGAAAAATCTAAAAAAAATTGAAGATAACTTGTAATCTGTTTGTGGAAAAAATTGATTTGGTTAAAAACAAAACATCACTTTACTGACTTTTTTTTTTTTAACAACTACCATCTATGCATCGAAATCAATTTGCATCAGTTATATTTGTAAAGAGGAATTAACTTCAAAAATATAGAAAAAAATAATAGAAGTATACACTATTCCTTCCAAGATCTCAGAGACACACTTTAGCCCTGAGCTTCTTAAACTTTTTCCACTTGCAACTCTTTTGCCCCAAAAAACGTTTACATGACTATGGATGTATAAAATACATATGTGGATCAAATAATTACTGATAACAAATCATAATTTGTGCCTCCCACATTCAGTTACAAAATCCCAGATGTGGCCATAAACCACAATTTAAGAAAGTGGGTCCTAGCCTATATCATCTTAGTCTCTGTGAAAGTGGACTCAGGTTTAAATTAAGTTCTACTTAGTATTAGTCCTTCCAAATTTATATCCACATGATATACATCTATTCAATGAGTTTTCATCTTGGTTAACCCTGGACAAGACGCTATTGCTTCTTGTCTTTGGTACATAGATACTGGGCTGGCTACAAAATCCAGTATGGAATAACTTTGCACATCTCGGTTGCTTCATTTCCTGACCTTTTACATCTCAAAAGGACATGTCCCAAAATCTCCTTCCCATAGAAAACATAAAAGTTGAGATGGCCCAAGATCCTCATCCACATTTTGCCCTGGAAAGGGAGGAAGTTCAGATTCTCCCCTAGCATCAGAGACTTTTACTGGATAACCTTGGCAGAAGTTGGCCTAAGGAGGGAGACCTACAGCTGATGAAAACCTTTTGGATGAAAGTCTAGTTGTAAGTTCTTACAGTTGTAAGAAATCAAAAAGATTTTTCTTCATCATAAGATTAGCAAGCATAAAAGATCTCTATTATATATCATCACAACTCTGAAAATGTCCCAGCCTCTTCCATGTGGTGACTCAGATTGAAAGAGAATGCTATTGTACTTTGTATAACAATAAAGCAGATCCCCATTATATCAATCAATAAATAGTAATATAATAATTCATTCATATGGCTTTTGTGGGAATATGCATGTATTTACAGTCAGTTATAAAGATGTTTAAATTGTTTTAACATTTAATTGGAGAAAAATATAATATTTTATAAAAAAAATAAAATAAATCTGATCAGTCACTCGATTCAATACAAGTAATTCATCCACAGTTATTAGTTTCATGTCTACAGAACTTTTATTCATCATTTGAACATTTTGATAATTTAGTCTGCAAAATGATTATCTTTATTCTGACTCTTCTCAACCAAAACTCAAAGATAAACACGTGTACAATTTTTTTTTTAATTCTGAAGAACTAAGTTTGAATATGTGTTCTGCTGTTTCCTTCCTTCTCACTCACATACAGATCTACCTACCTGGGTCATTCTGGGAAGTTCCTTTCCCTTTCATCCCATAGCTTGCTCCTTTATCAATGAGGGGATGACATACAGTAACCTCTGAACTTCCCCGAAACTCTAAGAAGTATGAGTACTTTTTAGACTGGGATCAAGTGTTGCGTTTTTACTTTTCCCTTAAAAAAATTTTCTTTCATTCTACTATAATGGTGAAAGGTTCTTGCTATGCTATATGCACTATGTATTCACTTACTGAAGCATAAATGGCTAATTATTATTGTCATTTGTTTTATGTACTTGACATGCTGAGTGACAATTAAATAGGAGAGTCAATGCGTTTCCAAGTCATTATAGCAATCACGCAGGCTATTTCATAAAAGTAAGAAGAGGAAAATCTCATTATGGTGAAAAATTAAACAAAGGCAGCAGCATCTTCTGAATCACTATTTACAGTTGCAGTATTTCTTGCCATGCTGGAGAGCAAAGGCTTTAAACATATTCATCAACAGATTTTTACAAACTGGAGAAGTTGCTGTCCAATGTCTCTAGCTCTGAAAAGTTTCTTGAGTTAAGATTTTTGATGTTTCTGGGATTTAGGGTCTATTCATATTAAGTCTAGTAAACTACTGTGATAAGTACTATCCAAGTAAGATAACTAATCTCTAAAAGAAAATATATAGTTCTCAAAAGAATAATTGAAAATGATTAACAATTTAATAATGTGAAAGAATGTTCCAAATCATGAATAATCAGAAAAATTCAAATGAAAAATAAACTCACAATGTATTGATCAAACCTAACAAATTGAGAAAAAATTAAAAAGATAAAAAATATTCTTTTTGGAGGAAAAGATGTATACATTAATGTCTTGGTATAAATATGAAATGGTCCAGAATTTCTACAAAGTGTTTTGGAATTATATGAAGAGAGTAACTAAAATGTCTAACCTTCTTTTGTTTAAACCAAATCAGAGAGCCCATTACTAAACACATATCCTAAATGAGATCATTGACAAAAAAGAAAGGCTTTAAGTATACCAAAATATTTATAGTAGCACTTTTTGGTGTAGCAAAGAAAAACTGAAAGCAAAGTGGATTCTCACTTTTGTTGGAAAATGGCTAAACAAATTAGAATATGTGACTTTAATGGAATATTACTAGGGTCTGAGAAAAGAGAAACATGGAAAGACATTTACTTCCCATAAAGTAAATACAATTCCTGGCAAACAATATGCATAATGATTCAAACAATACAAATAGAAATAAAACAACAAAATAATCAAAGCTGAGAACTATGAAAATATATTGGCCACATATGAAAAGAGATGGGAAAGCACTTCCCCTGAAGTATTCACAGTGGCAGAGGGGGAAGTATGCCTACAAAATGCTGTATAAATTTTAATATGCTAATTCATATTATGTAATTTTTAAAAATTTCATTAGAAGGCATGACTCTCTAGGAGAATGAGGGAGGACGATACATTTCCTAAGATGTAGGTGATATAAAAATAAAAAATTATAATTAAAATTGTTTTGAAATAGACCCTTAGTAAATTGCAAATTGTTAAAAATTTTTTAAAATTGTGTTATGTTTTACTTTAATTTATTTAATGTTCCTTGATTTCATTAAATTATGAAGTTGCTTCTTTTGAGGTAAATTGGTAGATTGTGTTGAAGAGTATTTTCTTTTTGCATGATTTGCCTTGGCCGAAATAATCCATCATTTAGCTGCAAAGACCTGAGAGCTCTGCTACTTAGTACCGGTAGAACCTTTGGCACCCTGCTTTCTCTCTTTTGTCATCAATTCCCTCATCTGAAAAATGAAGACTTTGGACTAATAGATTTCTAGATTTACTTCAGCTTTAAATCTCTTCACCTGTAATGTGTAAAATGAGATTAGTTGGTGGAAATGACCTCTGGGATCGCTGGAAGTTTTAAATCACTTGTAACCAGGTCAGGTTTTTGTTAAGGAACTTCTATGAACTCAGTTGCCTCATTTTTTTTTTTACTTGTAAAATGATCTGGAGAAGGAGAGCACAAACCACTCTAGTATCACTGTCAAGAAAATCCCATGGGGATCATAAAGACTCAGACACAACTGAACAATAAAAAAGGTTTGCAAAGCACTTTATATGGCATTATCCCATTTGATGCTTATACCAGCTCTGATATGGAAAGTAACATTTCATTATAATCACCATTTTTCAGATGAAGAAATTGAGGCTGAGAGACCATAAGTAACTGAAAGAGGATTTGAAATCGGGTCCTACCATCTAGCAGCCTCTATTCTGAACGTGGAATAAATAATACTCCCTGCAAGGTTATTCTATGCTTCAATAAGGTATTAGATGAAATAAGCAGTTTGCAAAACTTAAAGAACTATATCAGTGTCTTAATATTATTGCACCATCAGTGTTTGGGGCATGCCTCCTCTTAGGGAAAACAATGCTTTAAACATAAATTTCAACTCATATATATATATTTTTTTCTTTTCTTTTCCCCTCAATAGCATTTTATTTTTCAAATTACATCCAACTAAAGATAGTTTTCAACATTCATTTTTGTAAGATTTTGAGTTCCAAAATTTTCTTCCTCTCTTCCTCCCTTAACCCTCACAAGACAGCAAGTAATTTGATAAAGGTTATATGTGTCCAATCATCTTAAACATATTTCCGTACTTGTCATGTTGCCAAAGAAAAATCAGAACAAAAGGGAAAAGCCATGAGAAAGAAAAAACAAACAAAGATGAAAATAGCATGCTTGGATCCCGTTTCACTCTCTATGGTTGCTCTGGATACAGATAGCATTTTCAATCCTAAATCTATTGGAATTGTCTTGGATTATATATTGCTGAAAAGAACTAAGTCTATCATGCTTCATCATCATATAATCTTACTGTTACTATGATATATCCTTTATCTATGATATTAAGGTAGTAAGGATTTGTAAACAAATTAGAATTCAGATGAATAAAAGTATTGGGACATCTAAACTTCTGATAAAAATTCATTATGTGGTCCAAATTTATTACCTAGAAAATATTATTTTATATGATTTGTGTCTTCCTCTGTTTTACCTTAGTCTTCAACTGGGTATTTAAATAGATATAGAGAAAAATGCAAGCTGTGTACAGGTGTGTAAGTAAATAGAGAAATATTCTATGGTGATATTTTGAATTTTGATTTTGCCTTTGGGGGTAAAGTAGGATCAAAGAAGCCCTCACATAAATGAAAATAGTGTTTGGGAAGCATGAGAAAATGTTTTACCTTCTATAAATGTTGCATTTTCATAAGCTCAAGTGCCACAATATTAAATTTGAAAAACGACTCGAAACATTTCTATTTGAAGAAATGTCGCTTGAGTTTCCATGACCTTTCCAACATCAAAGTGGGTCTCTGCAAGAGAAATACTTATACGATTGAAAGTAAAGACTTAAGCATCTTTTCTTTAAAATATTACATGATTTCAGTGACTTTCTAACTTATTGAATAGCGGTTTATCTTATAGTAACGAAATTATTCTCTATTAGTGATACTTGCATCTCTAATAGGGAGGTATGAAGGCATATGGGTTTAATGATAGCTAACATTTATATAGTACATCCTAAGTGCCAGGTACTGTGTTCAGTGCTTTATAATTATTAATTCAGGGGGCAGCTAGGTGACAAAGTAGATAGAGTACCAGCCCTGAATTCAGGAGGACCCGAGTTCAAATGTGATCTCAGACACTTAACACTTCCTAGCTGTGTGACCCTGGGCAAGTCACTTAACCCCAGCCTCAGGGAAAAAAATTATTAATTCACTTGATCCTTGAAATAGCCATGGGAGGTAGGGTTCTATTATCATCCTCATTTTATAGATAGGGAAACAGAGGTAAACAGATGTTAAATATAATTCATGTCTGAGTCTGCATTGGAACTCACATTTCTGACATCAGCTTAGTTCTCTATCCACTGCATCACCTTGCTTCCTGTACTATAAATACAATCATATGTATTGAGCAAATATTATTATAAGTGGAGTTATTTTTTTCATTTTAGTTTATTATATAGCAAGGTATGTTGGGATTTTGAGTGTTTGGACTGAACTGAATTTGTAAGCAGAGGACACAGGTTATGATTCAAATTCCAACCATTAGCAAGGTCACCTGTGTGACCTTGGACCATTTGAATTTTAGTTCCTCCTTAGTGGATTGATACAGATGGACTAAATGATCTCTAAGGACCTCTAAGGATCTCTACGGGATCTTCAGGTCTTTGTGAATATAAGGCAGTGAGATTTGCTTCTTTGTTTTTCAAATATTATATTTCACCTCCTCTTCCACCAGCTCAGAAATGGACTTCTTATTTTAAAAGAATAGCAACATTCTCTTCAGTTTTACTTCTTAAGAGATTAACTTTTTATTTATGCATGAGTATAAAATGACCAAAAAAAAAGATACCTTAGAGAAGAGGAGGATTTATATTATCCTGTTATAATAAGTCTGTCAACTGCTTTATCTCCTTTGGGGCAAGAAAGTCTATAACAAGATGAGATTCTCAAATTAGGTACTTATGTAGTGAAACAATTGGTTTTGTAAAGTAAGTGGTCCAACTGCTTGCTCACATCTCTCCTATCATCTATTCATCGCCTCTATAACTTTCCTGAAATGCTCTAGACTCTGTGGTATCAAGTGGTTGAGTCCACTCACATATGAATAAGAGACTATTCTCCTGGGAGCCTAATCTCTGAGAAAGATAATTCATTACTGGGTTAACGAGCACAAAAGTAGTCACTGGGGTGTCCATCACAAATCCATTAGAGTGAAGACAGAATATTTGAATTTCCCTTTCATTCCCATTGATTGCTCTCTCTGATGTTGGAAAATCATTAAATTTCTGATATGCATGCTATGGAATGTCTCTCGTTGGACAAGGCATGAAAATTCTGCCTCTCTTTTGCCTCGGTTGGTTTTCAAATTATTTTATCTGAACATGAATCTGGATTTTAAAATTATGATTAGAATTAGAGACTCTACATGGGGAAGAATTTCCGTAGTTGTTCAAATCTTTCCTGTCCAGAAGCCATCAACTTCATTCAATTCAGTGGTGACTTTAGAATGATTGTGATTCACGCTTTGCATTCAATGTGGTACATTCAGTGATCTTCGGTAGATTTTAATTTAATAAAATCAAAGGGAGAATATATTAATTTCTTATTACATGCCCAGACTTGTGCTTAGTTATTGGACATATAAAAGCAAAAACTCAACAGTCCCTGCCTTTGTGTGTCTTATAATCTCCTGAGCTTTAAGGGGAAGATAGGACAGTGTAAAAGATCCCTAGGCCTTTTGTTCTCCTCTTTTGTAAAATGGGAAGATTTCAGATGCAATAATTTGAAGGTCCCTTTCACCTCTAAATCGAGGAGCTTATGACTTCTTAAGTCCCTTCCAACTTTAAGTATTGTGATTCTATTTTCCTGACCTATTACCTTCTCACATTGCAGACTATACATATAATATATCTTGATGTCCTATTCCTATCCTGTTCTGTCGCATCTCTACAATCTTTAATTCCCCTTACAATAAGGGGAGTAATCTCTCCTTCTCTCCCTCCATGTTTCTCTCTATCTCTATCTGTGGCTGTCTTATTTGTTAGTCTCTCTGTCTGTCTATCTCTGTCTCTGTAGAATATATAGAATGCTGGGTCTGGAGATCCATCTTCCAACCTCCGGCACTATTTGATCCTGACTAAGACACTTAACCATTTTGCCTCAGTTTCCTCATTTGTAAAATGAGCTGAAGGAGAAAATATCAAATCACTGCACTTTCTTTGCCAAGAACTTGCTAAATGGAATCACAAAAAAGTCATGAAAAATGACTGACCAGCAGCAACAAAAAATGTGTAATCTATAGATCTCACATTAAGAACTCCTGCATGGAAATGAATTGATATCTATGCCTACTAGTACAATACTGCAAGTAATAAGTATTTGGTTCTTTATTAGCAAAATAAAAAAAAATTGGAGTGATATAATTTTTTTAATAATGGATATGAGATGACTTAAATTCTGAACCAATATGAGCACTCAATTTCCAATGTAATTCAACAACCTCTTACTAGGAATCTGCTGAATACAATAAATAAACATTTACTAAATTGCAGTTATCTTCTAGATAGTATGCTAAGGACTTGGAATACAAAATGAAATAGCCTTTGACTTCTGAAAGCTTCTATGTATGCAAATAAGTAAATAAAATGAGAATATAATTGTGTAAAGCATTTAGCATAGTATGTAGTCCATAGTAAGTGCTGCATAAATATTGGCAATTAAGAGAGGTAAAGGTAGTAGTAGCTGGGTGACTTAGTAGATAGTCCACTGGGCTTAGAGTTTGGAAGGCCTGAATTCAAATCTATACCAGACACTTACAAGCCTTGTAACCTTAGGTAAATTACTTTACCTCAGTTTCAGTTTCTTCTACTGTAAAATGGGATAGTAGCACCTATTTCATAAAATTGGTGTAATGTGCTTTACAAAACTTTAAAATACTATATTAATACTTTTATTATCAGTAACAGTAATTAAAGAGTGGGGAGATAAGGAAAAGCCAATCCAATTTATATGTTTTAATGAAATAAATACTCATTTTGTTCATTATTTAAACAGGTAAAAAGATGGCCTATCAAAAGGTGAATGCAGATCAGAGAGCCACGGGACATTCTCAATACTTAGACAGTGATGACCTTCAAGCCACTGCCCTTGACCTGGAATGGGACATGGAACAGGAGTTGGAGGAGCCTGGTTTTGACCGTTTCCAGCTCGATTGCGCTGAGAACCAGAACCTGGGGAATTCAGAAACTGCTGACCTGGATCTCGATTCCATTCAGCCAGCTACATCCCCTAAAGGAAGGTTCCAGAGACTTCAGGAGGATTCAGACTACATGACCCGGTACCCAAGGGCAACACCAAAGAGCAATCACTGTAATATATTCCGCTTCTCCAAAATCTTTTGCACTCTGACCTTTTTATTTATTTTGGGGATTGTGATTGGATACTATGCGCATAAAAAATGCCCTTCCCAGGATCCTTCTCCAGGGATGTCTGATCCTCATCTGTACCAGGAGATCCTTAAGGAGATCAAAGCAGAAGACATCCAGAAGCTTTTTAGGTGAGTATCCTGGAAATCTTGCTCTGCATCTCATATTGTGGAGAAATATGATAGTGATATGAGCAATGGCAGTAATCTTTCTAGACTTTTCTCATGGTGACTATGTCATAGAAAATAGAAAAATTCACAGCCCTATTTAAAAATTAATTATTTAATAGAATGCAGCTGCTGTTAATCAGTTAGTTAATTAATAAATTAGTTAAATGGCCATCATCAGGTCTTATTGTAGCCTTTCCATAATTTATCTAGACTCATTTTTTATCCCAACAATTTTTATAAAAATCCTTTACAAAGGATGTGTTTTGAAAATATTCTACATCTCAGCCTCCAACAAGTTGATAGATATGTGTCACGGTATTAGCTGTTTAAAGATTACTTTTATTTGAAGCATCTAATGAATATTTATTAGATTAATACAAAAATCAGAGTTTGATGGCCTTAACATGGTGCTAGGGGATGCCGTAACTCCTGTTTCCTCTTGGGAGGATCATAAGGAACTTAGCTTTCTCCTGAAGATCTCTTAAGTTTGACAATTTCTAGTGCTGCCGGTTTCTTCCCTTACACTTCCAACATATAAATCCAGGGGAAAGGGCTGTCCTTCTCCTTGCTCCCCATTGTCATTCTCAGAACTGCCCATTGTTTTTTGGAAAAGTAGTTTCAGTGAAATGCTTTTAATGTGAAAACAATGTCCAAATTTGTACAAGTATAGGCAGATCAAGGTAACATTTTGTTTTGTTTGAAATCATTAAATTACATTTATTCTTTGAGCTTTACTTAGAATTACCTGCTTCTAACTTTGGTACCATTTAGAAGATGCATTCCCTTTTTATAGTCTAAGGGGAGTGATAAGTCATTTCCTCTGATAGACTAGAAATTTCAAGAGCACTGGGTTGGGCACAATATCAATAGAAAAATGGCTTTTCCTTTAGGAGTTTTCTGTGTAAATTCATCATGTTGCCCTAGGAATGTATTTCAAAGCAAGGTAGTAAATGAGCCTGAATTTTATTTTTGAATGCAGTAACAGACTTGCTTTTTGATAGCCCAGACTGCTGAGGAGAAAAGGATAAAATGTGCCGGGTGCTAATTACGGCTCATGCCATTGCACAAACAAAAACAGGATACCTCATGCCTTGGCATCCTACCTCTCTGTATTTTAGGTGGCAGCCTGCCTGGATTCCCATTTGTCAATTGTTTAAATGAGAGAATATTCGGAAACAGGATGGAGCTGGGGCAGTGTCTGAAGATTTAGCCATGGTCAAATGTTTAGATTCTGTGTAGACAGAGAAGGCCCACGTACCGATCATTAGTCTTGGTTTTGGTTAATTAAACATGAGTTAGGTTATGTTTTATAAATGTCCTTTGTAAATATGCAGAACTCGTCATATGTTTTCATCTGATGATTAATCCTTTAAAGAAACAATTGGATGTGTTATCTTTACTTTTCAAGGATAATTTAATGAAGGAAAACTTGACCAGAAAACAAGCTAGAACTCTATTGTCATAATCACTATTGATTCATGTGTGAGCCTATTGCAGCAAGCATCTCTTCCCCCTTTAAAAGGGGAAATTAAGGAAGAAGGAAGGAAGGAAAAAAGAAAGAAAAAGGAAAGAAGGAAAAAAGGAAGGAAAGAAAGGAGAGAGAAAGAAAGAGAGAATACTTGAGTATTTTCTACAATGCAATGTAATTTGCAGACCATCATCCTTGTCCTTTTTGCAAACTAATATGCATTGTGCTCAGTGGAGATAGTCGAGTCTGCATCAGGGCCTCAATTTAGTTATCATGAGGCCTTAGCAAAAAGCTTCCCTGGGGGACTTCACATATTTCAGATGTACCTTAATTGGTGATCAGGCACACTCAAATCTGGGAAAGTAATCAAAAAAGAAAGAGAAATGGACCTCAGCGCATAAACAATGAGGGCCCTTCTTTTATCAGCCCCCAGCTGAAATTTGGCATTGCAGCAGAGATCAAAAAGTATGAAGAATGATTGCAGGTTAATGGCAAGCCACTCATCTGCCCTCACCCTAAATATTCCTTGATTTTTACATACAAGTAAGCAGAGATTTCAAACTGGAAGGAACTTTAGAGAATATCTCCTTAAATTTCTCATTTTACAAGGAAATTGAGGGCCAAAAATGACTTGCCTAAGAAAAAAACAGTTCCTGCTCTCACAGTCTAATAATACTGTCTAAAGTCAACAAAGGATTAAGTTAATAGAATGATCAGAGATCCCTAATTGTATGAGACCTGAAAAGTCACTTAAGCCATCTGCCTTCATTTTCCTAATATGAAAACTGAGGCCCAAGAATGAAGTGCATTGCCCAAATTCACCAAGTTCACAAATGGCAGAGCCAAGATCTGACATTTGAACTCAGGTCTTTGGACTCCAAATAAAGAGTTCTTTCCAACATATATAGAGCAAATGAAATCACTATTGCTTAATTTTGTTCTGGTTGTTTCAAATAAGATAATACAGGTAATACATTTTGCGAAATTTAAAACCTCATGTATGCTAAGCAGCTATTATTTTTAGTATTTTCAAGGTGAGGTGGGGGAAAGTTTGGACTTTTGACTTTTATCTCCATAAGTCTTGGGGAGTTGCCGAGGCCAAATGAATTTGTTGATTTGCCCATGACAAGAAAACAGAATTGGAACTAAGATCTTCTTGGCCAAAATTAGCAGTATTTATACTCGGATATTAGTGGATGATTGAAGCATGTCTGTATCACATAGATGTCTCTATATGTATATAAACATACCCACATAAATATGTATGCATGGATGTTTTATTATTGTTGAACTTTTTAAGAAAACGAAGCTGTTCAACTCCCTTTTTCTAAATGTTATACATATTGACATTCTGGATTCCACCCAAGAATGATGGCAGACCCCATTAAGCATCTTCACATGTATAGAAAAAAGCTTCCCTCACTGAACCAAGAGTGTCATACCTACCAAGATGAACCTTCTGATACAGGTTTTCAATTCCATATATGTTATCACCTAAACTGAATACCAAATATGCATTTTTTCATCTTCTAAATGAATAAAAATTCTAAAACAATTAACTGACCACTCACATGTGTATTCAATGCTAAATTGGGATACAAAGAAAAATCTGCTTCTCTTCTTGCTTCCTCAAACCCCAAAGAGATAAAATTTGGAAGGAAATAAAGACATGGAAAAACATGGAAATTGCAATTTCACAGGAAACATGGAGAAGAGAGGCAGCATTGTGTCATGGATAGAATTGACCCCAAAGCCAGAAAGACCTGTAGCAAGTATTAGCTATGTTGCCCAGGAGAAATCCTTGAACTTCTCGGTGATTTAGGCCACCTTGAAAGGTTATGAGTTAGGGAGACGGTGTCGGTATGTTTTGGTTACAAATGAAGCACGGCCCATGTCCTAAGCACAGACCCACAGAAGAATCATGAGCATCATGCTGGGAGAGCTAACAAGAGAGAGTCACATCTGGTTCACATCTGTCTCAGTAGTTTCCATGGAAGGGAGCTCAGTCTTAGAGAATATAAATCTTGACCTAGGTATACGCCTAGTTGAAGCTCTTCATTTAAATGTTATTGCTCTCTTTGAGGACACCAAAGTGTCTTGTGTACCATGTTCTTTTGCTGTTTTAAAACACACAGAAAGTGACAGCCAGGGGACCTGTATTCAATTCTGGCTTCAGTCTCCTGGGGTCTCAATTTCCTCATATGCAAATTGAAGCATTTGTTCTATATAAGCTTTTAGTTTACTTCTGGCTTTAAATTTTCTGGGCCCTTGGAAGTTGGAGCTATTTGGTTCATAATATCATCGATTCAAATGAGAAGAGGCCTTCATGTCCATAGCATAGATTAATAATCTAAAACAGAGAAATTAAATTAACTTCCTGGGGTAACACAGTGTCTGAGTAGGGATGTGAACCCTGGTTTTTTTGATTCCTAATTCAGTACCTTATTCATTACACCAAGGCTTTTTAACATTTTTCTACTCATTAGCCCTTTTCACCCAAGAAATTTTACATGATTCTGGGTAGGTATTCAAATCAAATATTTACTACTAATAAATCATAGTTTCATGCCCTTCACATTCAGTCACAGAAGCCCATAGATACTATATAACATTGCCTGCTTTTTCTTAATACAATGACTGATGTCCCATTGCCTTAAAAGCAAGAAAGAAAGAGTTCTAAAAATATCTTTTAAAAAAGAGAGAGATTTAAAGTTTGTGCCCAAAATCACAGAACTAGTCAGTGGCAGAATTTTTATACCAGCCTGAAAAAGGAGCCAGATGCCAAATCCCAACTGTGGGTTTTTGTAGCATCTTGCCTTTGCCCAGTCTCGAGTAGACATTCACGGATTAGATAAATACTACACTAAGACTTAATTTTCTCTCCAAAGCAAGTCCTTGGTTACTTTTTTGCTAATCGCTGCCTTTTTGTGGTCAAAGGTGTATGTAGGGAATAACCATTTATTACCTCCTTCTCTCCTTCTAAACCAGGTCTTTAAAATGGTCAGTCAACATGCCAAAGAGATTTTGAAAATTACTTGCGAGTTCTCATTGATCATGTAAATTTCCTGTCAAGCCTGAAATCAGGCTGTGAAGATGAGCTGCCTCTGGGATGACATATGTCCCCCAATTAGGATTTTGTTTTTCAGAGTGCTGTGATAATTGCACATTTCCCGTATATTTCATAAATTCAGCTATGCAGCCTTTTTCATTATTCTCCAGGCTACGGTGTTTTTATGTTTCCTCCCTTTCTTTATGTTGTTCTTCCTCTTCCTTCATCCTTACTTTATCTTTGATTCTTCCCTTTGGGTTTTCTTCCCCCAACATTCTTTTCTTTCTTTTCAACTTCTAAAAACCATCCATTTTTACTTCCTTCCCTTTGAAATTCTTCATCTTCCAATCTCTGAATTTCTCTTCCGATATCCCTGTATCTTTTGCCCATTTCCATCTTCTTGTGGTAAAAAGGTGAGTTTTCCTCAAGATATAATCCTTTCTTCACTGGATCTGAAATCAGTACAAACTAATTTCAACTGCGGATTTGGTCACTTACGGATCACATGACCCTGAGCGAGTCATTATGCACCTCAATATTTCATTTTCCTTTTACTTCTTTTAAATCATTTCTTCTACTCCTTTCTGGGTCTTAGCCACCCACCACCTCAAGACCCAACCAAATCCCTCCCTATTGGGGAAATGACAGGTGTCTGTCTTTTTCAAATTGGGTTGGAAGTGGTCACATTGGTATATGTCCTCATGGAGTCCCCAAAAACCACCATTTGACTTTTCTCTCACTGTTCCTGAATGATAACTCTCTAAACTGAGAGAAATTCTGAATCTAAATAGAGAAACTTTAATAAGATTTTTCCTAGCAGAAATTATTGACAGTTATAGTAACATTAATTGATATGCCTGTAGTTTTTTCAGGTTCAAAAAGCACTTTTAGTCATCGCAACTCTATGAAGTTATGAATATTTTCACTGAATTCAGAGGAGTTAAATGACTTTTCCAGGGCAAAACAATTAGTAAATTTCTAGAATGGGATCTGAATCCAGAACTGTTTCTCTGTCCTTTTGTGTGATTAATTAGCTAGCCCCCTCCCCTCCTTTGGGAAATAGTATTTATCTGAAATAAAATTAAATAAATATAGCTTTGGTTGTGATTATTTTTGTTTGTTTTATGAAAATATATATATTGAAAATCTATTAGCTTGTTTTTTTAAATAACCATTGACATGTACAGGTGTCATTCTATTAAAAACCCCAGATCTTTTTCACATGAACTATCATCTAGCCATTTCACTGTGGGAAATTTATTTCTTGAATCGACTTTATATTTTATCCCTATTAAATTATATCATGTTTGATATAGCTTGTCAATTGCCTACCCTGTCAAGATATTTGGTTCTAGACTTGTTCACTGCAAAGCATTCTGTGTATAAATTTTGCCAAGACCTTGACAGAAAGAAAATAAAGAAGGGAAGAAAGAAGGAAAGAAGAAATGAAGGAAGGAAAGGGAGGAAGGAAGGTAGGAAAGAAGTAATAACTAAATGGGGCAAGCACAAATCATTGGACTACTCTCCTAGAGATGTCTTTACAAGTTGACACATAAAAATGCTTGATTAGTTTTTATTTTAGAGATTTGGCTAATTCCAAATGCATCCTGTGGTACTATTATTCAACCTATGTGTTTCCATGTATTCCTCAAGAACAGCTTTATTTTGCAAAATCTGCTAAAATCTAAGAATATTTTGACTACATTGTATCTTGACCAAAAGGATATGATGCTAGTTTCCATGTTGCATTATCAATGAAGGCCATATTGGCTTATTTCTGGTGCTCGGTCCTTATATTTATTATAATACCTCTACATTCTTTATAGATTGTTTTCTACCCATATAATTAGATCTACTTGCCTCTTTTCCATTAACTAAAACCAAGGTAATGGATAAATTGAATTTGCTAATTAGAGTAGTGATGCCTAAGACATATAGACTTCCTGAGTTTAGAAACCTTAGTTTAGACTTGGCTGGAAATAAGAATTTCCATTCTTGAACTGATATTTTTATTTTCCTGCAGAATCACCTAGAGGCTGATAGAGCCTTAATTTTTTTAGATATAGAATCAGAAAGTATACATACATATAGAAAATAACATGTCCTAATATTTTAGTGTGTTTTTAAACATACACTAAGACTTTTGGAATGCTATGTGCATATATGTATAGTGTCAATATATATCTGGTCTATATCTGTGTGTAATCTTCTTTATGCTTAAATTGTTCTGTTCTTCACTTAATCTCTGTTAAAATGGTACCCATCTTTCACTGTCTTTTCACTAAGCTTTCCTGGCTTTATCTGTACTTTATGCTACAGATTCTGATAATATTTACCACTAAAATATGGACTATTATCCTCCTTCATCTTAGCTGATAACATTTCTTTTTTTTTATTATTATATATATATATATATTTTATAATATTATCCCTTGTATTCATTTTTCCAATTTACCCCCCCTCCCTCTATTCCCTCCCCCCGACGACAGGCAATACCATACATTTTACATGTGTTACAATATAGTCTAGGTACAATACATGTGTGCGAATATCATTTTCTTGTTGCACAATAAACATTAGAATCCGAAGGTACATGCAACCTGGGCAGACAGATATTAGTGCTAACAATTTTCATTCCCCTCCCAGTGTTTCTTCTCTGGGTGTAGTTGTTTCTGTCCATCATTGATCAACTGGAAGTGAGTTGGATCTTCTTTATGTTGAAGATTTCCACTTCCATCAGAATACATCCTCATACAGTATTGTTGTTGAAGTGTACAGAGATCTTCTGGTTCTGCTCATTTCACTCAGCATCAGTTGATGTAAGTCTCTCCAGGCCTCTCTGTATTCCTCCTGCTGGTCATTTCTTACAGAGCAATAATATTCCATAACCTTCATATACCACAATTTACCCAACCATTCTCCAACTGATGGACATCCATTCATCCTCCAGTTTCTAGCTACAACAAAAAGAGCTGCCACAAACATTTTGGCACATATATGTCTCTTTCCGCTCTTTAGTATTTCTTTGGGATATAATCCCAGTAGTAGCGCTGCTGGGTCAAAGGGTATGCACAGTTTGATAACTTTTTGGGCATAATTCCAGATTGCTCTCCAGAATGGCTGGATTCTTTCACAACTCCACCAGCAATGTATTAGTGTCCCAGTTTCCCCACATCCCCTCCAACATTTGTCATTATTTGTTCCTGTCATCTTAGCCAATCTGACAGGTGTGTAGTGGTATCTCAGAGTGGTCTTAATTTGCATTTCTCTGATCAGTAGTGATTTGGAACACTCTTTCATGTGAGTGGATATAGTTTCAATTTCTTCCTCTGAGAATTGTCTGTTCATATCCTTTGACCATTAGCTGATAACATTTCTTAACAAATAATTCCTTGAGGATTTGATTTCTGTATCTTATTAGACTGATGATATTGATTTAGTATGCTAAAATTATTATTTAGATAGATCCTTTTGGAAAGTGTTGGTGATTGAGGAAAAAGAATGCCCACATTTGTTTTCCTTCCTTATATCTGTCTTTTGGGTGACTTGGTAAAATAGCATATTATAGACCAAGCTGAAAATTTAAAAATTTGACTAACTGGACTGTGAATAGAATGCCAGACTTCCTCCATATCTCAACCCAAAGATCACTTTCTGTAGGAGTTCTTTCCCAAAATTTCCACCTACTTGAGCCTTCTTATATGAGATTATCTTTCATATATTCTCAAATCAGATCTCAAAGACTTACCAGCTGTGTGACCTGGAATCAGGGTCACACTACCACCTATTTGTAAAATGGGGATAATAATAACAATACCTAACTTTCATAGTTGTTGTGAGAATTAAATGAAATAATATTTGTCAAGTGCTTTACAATCCTTAAAGTAATATTAAAAATACTAGCTATTAGCATATATTTTGTCTCCCCTGTAAAATATAAACTCTGAGAGCAAGGAATGATTTTGCCTCACTTTGTACCCAGGTGTTTAGTATAATGAATGGCCCAGAGAAAGCTCTTAATGAATGCTTGTGGATTGACTGTCTGAATATTCTCTATATATTGATTTCTACTATTTTGGGGGAAATAATAATGAATAATTGGCTAGTGGGATTAAGATTATTAGCTCCTTGAATGGTATTTGAAAAAAAAAAAGTCTTTAAGTTCTTTCTTGAATTAACATCCCCTTTTATTACACCCTACTAAATCCTTCAATTCCTTATCTATACCATTCCTTATTTTTAATTCCACATGCCTTATTCAGGCCCTCTTTACCTCTCACTTTAGTTATTACAATAGCTCTCCCAACCAGTCTGCCTACCTAACCACAACAGATTGTCTCTTCAATCTATTTTACACACAGCTGCCATGTTAATCTTCTCTATTCATAGGTCCATTCATATTACAACACTACTCCTATGCCTTTCCATATTCCATGCTTGCAGTACTTAAGAGAGGTTAGCTGAAGTTTTTAAATTAAAAAAAATAGTAATTAAATCCCCATTTACTCTTCTAGAATACTGTTTAAAGTCTTTAGTTTTCATTGTCCTCACTTATCTGGCTTCAGCATGTTGAGCATGCTGTCCCCAAAGTCTTGGTGCAGTTTTAAATTAAATAAGACACAGAGACAGAAAGCACGCCAGAGAGCCTGAGTCAAAAGACTTCATAGAGTTTTAAGCCTTAATTTTTTTAGATATAGAATCAGAAAGTATACATACATATAGAAAATAACATGTCCTAATATTTTTAGTGTGGTTTTTAAACATACACTAAGACTTTTGGAATGCTATGTGCATATATGTATAGTGTCAATATATATCTGGTCTATGTATCTGGTATGTAATCTTCTTTATGCTTAAATTGTTCGGTTCCTCAGTTAATCTCTGTTGAAATGGTACCTATCTTTCAAAATCCAGCTCATGTGACATTTATTTGAGCATAGGTAAACATGATTTTTGGACTCTCATAGCAGTATTTTTTTGTATTTCTGAAAATATACATCTATTTTATAATTATCTGTATAATATTGAGGAAGGAAGTGGTTAGTACCAAAATGCTTTTGATGAGGGACAGGGTAAAAGGAGAGAATAAATGGGGGACAATATAGTTAACAATAGTAATTGCAAAAAGAAATTTAAAGAAGTTGCTCTGGTAAGGCCTCATTTCTCAAACATAGAGGGGATTGAGTCAAATTTATTAAAAAAAAAAAAGATAAGAGCTATGCCCTAATTGATAAATTATCAAAAGATATGATCTGTTCCCAAAGTACTCTAAATTCATACATATCCTTTGACCTAACAAGACCACTACTTATCATGAATACCAAAAGAAATTTCGAGGGGAAAAAAAGAAAAATGACATATATACATATATAATATATATATAATATATATATATGTGTGTGTATATATATATATATATGTAAGTATGTATGTATATATGTGTATATATACATATAAACATACATATATAACATTTCTAGCAGCTCTCTTCTCAGGAAAAAAAAGAGAATTGAGGGGATGTCCATCATTTGGGGAATGGCTCAATAAAGTGTGGTGTATGTTTATGATGGAATATTATTGTCCTATGAGAAATGATGAGCAGGATATTCTTGGGGGAAAAAAAACTGGAAAGTCCTCCATGAACTCAAACAAGTGGAATGGGCTGTGTACAAAGTAATAGCAAAATTCTGGGATGATCAGCTGTAAATGATTACTATTCTCAGTAGTACAATCATCCAATCATCAAAAAATCCTATCTGTCCCTAGAGAAGGAACTGATAGTGGCTGAATAGATTGAAGCTTTCTCCTTCCTTCCCTCTCCCTCTCCTCTCCTCTGCCTCTTTTCTTCCCCTTTCCCCCTCTTTCTCCCTCTATCTCTCTCTCAATTTAATTTTTCTTGGAGATTTTTATTTTAATTAGGGTGTAAGATCTGTTTTTTAAATCACAAATTGACATTTATGGAAATGTTTTTGTGAATGGGGATAAGGGAAAGAATCTAGAACTCAAAAATTTAGAAACTAATGTAAAAATGTTGAATATAAGTGGGGAAATATTAAATAATACAAAACCAAAAAAAAGTATGTGAAAGAAAATATATATCTGCAAGAACTCTGTATCTCTTCCTAACATGTAAGTTCCTTGTTGGCAGGGACTGTGTCTTATTTATATTTTGATAAAGGGAGGGCGTTGATGGGGGATTCTGGTACCAATTAAATGAAAATATCCCTCACTATAGAATGAATGAAAGGTATTAATTAATCTCTTACCATGTGTCAAGTGCTATACTAAGGGCTAGGGCTTCAAATACAGAAGTGAGCTAGCCTAGAACTTTAAAAACTTATTATGCCTGTGATGTAGATAAAATGTGGAAAAGAATGATGGTCAGGCTAGCTAGTTGTGGTCTGGAAGCTTGCCAAGATGATTAGTGGATCTCAAAAATGATGTTAATGGTAGTGGTGACTTGACAACAGTTCTCAGAGAAAGAGGTAAAAATTGGGAAGAAGGGAAGGCAACATGCAAGACAGAAAAAAAGCTGGTGTGAGGGTGAGCTCCAAGGGAGAACAGAATATGGAAACCTAGCTCCTTTTAGGAGTGACTCTGTTGTTCTGTTTCAATAATGGAACAACAGAAATACAGTAGGACATAAAATAACCAAGGTAAAGAGATGAGAGCCTCTTAGATATAACATGTCCATTGGCATACCTATCCAAATCTTAGCCATCCCATTCTTCATGACCCAATGAAATTTCTATTCTGGGAAACAGCAGGGGAGTCTATTTTTTATACCTGGTTTAAAGGACTAACTTATGATTGTATTCCAGTGACTGGGGCTGCCACATCCTGGCCTGCAAATGAGTTTTTTGCCTAGGACTCTAAGAAAATAGACTTGTCTCACCAAAGGAACCATTTCTCTTTCTTCATCTATTAAAGAGAACTCATCCTTCTCTATCAACCTGCTACGTTTTCCCTTCTGTCTTTCTTCGGAAATACAGCAAGTAAAAATATTAATTTCTTCTCCATTACCCTATGAGCATTTAATGGTTCTTTGGGCAGGATCATTAGATCCTTGGGCAGGTCATTAGAATAATGACCATCATTTACCTAATATACATTTGTTACCTCAATTAATTGTAGTGGAAATTGGAATTAGTTACTATATTTAAGGAAATCAAACTATGAATATATTCAGAGATTTCACAAAATAAACTATGTGAGGACTTTTAAGTCAAAAAGTTAAATAATCTTTTGAGTCAGTCCATAGGATCCAACTTGGTATTGAATCCAGAATTTGTGTCTTCAGGGCTATAAAATTAAGTTTATATCTATTTCAGCATTTAGAATGATTGATAGGTACCATAAAATGGCTGCTTAGTGAAGATTTTTTGAATAAATGAGTGTATAGCTACGTCTTACAAATATGTTTTTTGTGCTTCTAATAAGACTAAAGTCTTATTCCCCAACATCTTTGCATATGAAAACTCCAGGGTGAGTTAGGTTATTAAACACATTAGACTAAAAAGGGACTGATGAGACTTCTGATTTCACTTCTTTGATTTTTTTTTTTAATTCATGAGCAGATTTTTACATAACAAAAAGATATCTCAATGCTTATACCCTAGTTTCTAGGAAGACTGTGTGTGTGTGTGTGTATATTTATATATATATATAGAGAGAGAGAGATATAGATATAGATATATGTGTATATATATGTATATCTATACGTATATGTATATCTATATGTATATGTATATATGTACATCTATACGTATGTGCGCATATATATACATCTATACATATATGTGCGTATATGTATATCTATACGTATATGTATGTGTGTATATGTGTATATATACACACACATATATATGCATATAATACTTCAGACAAAGCAAGGTCCTGTGCTGTTGGATAGTTTAGTTTTAAAATGATTCAAATTTAAGGCTTATTATATTTATACCTCTCTTTTGCTTCATCCCAAAGCATTTTTTATTCTTTCAACTCTTCCTCATTGAAAAATAGGAATAAGATCAAGCAAATGTAAAATGAAGAGGGAAAACATTTTTTTTCTTTGAAGAACAGTTTTTTTTTTTCAATTTCCTGTGGTTTCATTTGATTACTTTGCACTCTGGAGCCAGCAAAAGTTGCTAATTATCACCTTGAGCAGAATAAGAGAGAAATCAAACTTCTCAAGGGGTGGGAGAGTTTAATTATATGTAATACAGAGCTGATCTGTAACCTCTGAGTCTCAGTTTATTATCTGTAAAATGGATGTAATAATTGGACCACTAATTGTTGCAGTGAAGCCTGGATGCCCTGTTGTGCTGTTATTCAGATACTGGCTAGTACCTGGTTAGTACCAATTGTATTTCCCCCACCACCACCACCAGCTCTGAGATTCAGAGTAACTGTGATAATTTTATAGAGTAGAAACACTGGCCAAGCTATCAAGGCTTCTCTTCTAACAAATAACATATTCCAAATTTTGCAAGATGTCATTCAGATCTGGGGAAAAATAAGCTGGCACTGAGGACCCTCTCTCCTTCATTATAGCAACAAAAAGAAATATATTGAGTTTTCTATGTCTGATTTGGGAAATCAGTTTCTATCTCCAATAACTGATTGTGTATTATCGCTGCATCTTTTATAAGTGAAGCATATTTCTATGGCTCAAAAATTGCTTTCCTGTGCAATGTGATAGAGTAATGAATTAAGTCCAAATGAGCCTTATATTCACCATGTCATAATGTGGAACTAGTCCCCAGTGAAACTTTTTATTATCTAATACAGTCCCAGATAATGTCTTCCTCTTATGGGTTTGCTTCTCAGAGGGCTTTGGTGACTCCCTGGAAAAGGCAAGGAGAACTGGGATTTGAAATCAAATTACCTTTTTATAAACTCCCTAACTCACAGAAAACACCTTAATATGCTCTCTTTTTTCCACATATGCAAATCAAATGTTGATGGAACAAAGGAAGCAGAATCAGTTCTATTGAGTATATTTTATAGGAAGAGAGAGTGAAAACCTTTTTTTTTTCCCTTTTTTTTTTTTTTTTGACAAATAGATATGTAGGTGGTTCTTACCTTCAATAAAAATGTGAGTGTGGGTGTTTTTTACTATTTCTTTAGTCTGCTTTGCCATATTAACTTGATTCTGTAGGGAAAGACATGTAAAACCAGCCTGTACCAATATTTTAGCTCAAATTGTTTCATAGATTAAAAAAATTGGATTTATTAGTCTCAACCAACCTATCTACCTACTTACCTATCTATCTACCTACCTTTCCATCATTTGTCCATCTATCCGTCATCTGTCATCTACCGATCTAAACATCCAAACATTCAAACACCCCTCTGTTGTCACCTGTATGAACATAGGTAAGCTAAATTGTCTGGGCCTCAGTTTCCTATAAAATAAGGATTAGACTATATAGTAGATGATGAGTCCTTTTGACTATAAGCCTATGATTCTCAAATCCTTTAACTTTTAAGGTCCCTTCTAGCTCAAAGTCTAGACTTCTTTGATTTTAACATTGGAAGAAACATTTCAGATGATCTTTTCTAAACCTACCTATATAATTTAATGGCTCTCTTTTACTTTGGAGATCCTGAATTTTTTATCCAAACCCTGCTTAGACCCTATCATTTGAAAGGAAACCTGATATTTCATGAAATTGCTCATTCCATTACCCATGATATGAGCAAGTTCTTCCTTAATATTATGATAAAAGATGTCTACCTTTTGTTTCTATCTACTTGTTCCTCTCTGTAATTCTGCCCAATAAATCAAATTCTTCTTTCACCGTCCTTTAGCTATTAGAAGAGGATTAAGCTATCATCCTATGCTTTACCTATCTTCCCATCATCACCAATTTTTTTTCTCTAAGATAAACAGCTTTAGATTCTCAACAGCATTTTTTTCCTTTGTATCTCCAGCTCTTTGCTTAGTGGTTCATACATAAGTACTTAATAAATGCTTATTAAATGCTTAGTGGTTCATACATAATAAGTACTTAATACGTGCTTGTTAAATGACTGACTGTTTTATTAGTGTGTCTGTATCTCAATCCATCAGTACATTGCCTTGTACCCAGTTGGTCCTTAATTTATATTGAATTTAAATTAATCAGACCTGTTTGTTGAAACTAGTGTTCTCAAAGTATAATCCTGGGACCTGTAAGCATCCCCAAGACCCTTTCAGAGGATTCATGAGATTAAAACTATTTTCATAATAATACTAAAAATTCTTAATTTATAATATTACAACTATGTAAATATTTACTTTTTTCAAAAGTATTTAGACCCTCCTTCCTATCACAAAGTCCCATTCTCAAAAGGAAGAATCAGTAAAAATGCCACCTATGCCCTCAAATCTTTATCTTTTCTTACCTATACTCCAGTGATTAGACATTCTTTCCTAATTTCTTTTGGCAGTATATTTTACTCCTACATATATGAATAAAAAGAAGAAATATTAACAGGTTTGGCAAATTTGAATCTATTATATATTTCAAAACAAGATTTAGCTATTTCACAGGAGCAAGGGTCAAAAAGGGAAAATAGCCATTCGTACTCAATAGAAAGCTGTCAAGTCACATCAGGCTTTATAGACTACTTAATGTTTTAACCTTCCTGTGTCCTTTTAACTTTAACATCTTTCATAATTTCTTCATCAATCCTCTTAAATCTGTAGATAAATGCCCCTTATCCTCAGGTTTTAGTAACTCTAGATCACAATTTGCCTGTTACAGTAAAGTAGTGGATGTGAGTGTGGACTGGTGTGCAAGTGTGTGTGTGTGTGTGTGTGTGTGTGTGTGTGTGTGCGTGCATGTGTGTATATCTTTAGTTTATTTATGTTATTGTATATAGATAAAGACCAAGTCTGTGATTTGACTGCCATAGGCATTCACAGGAGAAAATTCCCTCTACAAATATAGGTTGGTACATTTGCTTCAATTTATCATCTCTTAGTCATTTTATAATGATTTGTTTGGGGCTGAAAAGTTAAATGATTTGCCAAGGGCACACAGCTAATATAAATACACACACACACACACACACACACGTGTGTGTGTGTGTGTGTGTGTGTGTGTGTGTGTGTATACACACATACATACATACATACATACACATCATAGATAAGAGGTACATGATCCTGGCTGGTGGCCCACTCTCTATCCAATATGCCATCATATTACTATAGTTTTAGTAGAAAATTTATCTTTCTGTGCAGATTCAAGTCTAATTTATTTAGTAATTTTTATTTCAATCAGATATTGCAACATATATACAAAAAGCATACAGACTGTATTCTAAAAGCCCCATTTAGTGAGAATAATGAATCTCATAATATGGTGGGTACATTCAAATTCACACAATTTGAAGTTATAATTATGTAAAATATTGTAATTGGTTCCAGTCAAATGACAATATTTAGTGCAAATTTAAATAATGCAACCACTTCATGGGATTCATTATTCTTACTAATGGAGATTTAGATATTATAATAGCAAAACAAGGCAATAGAGGCAAGGTCAATTGCAGTGTTGTAGGGTGATGTTTTCACTGGGGAAGAAAACTGCCCAGAAATGATTTTTGGAATCTTTCCTTGTTTTAGATAGAAATTAAACTTTACCAATTTAAACAGAGATTCTTAATGTCAATTTACCATCACCAGAATACTTTCTCCTAGTATCATGTACTTAGAAATGTAAAGGATAAAAGTTTTCTAATCTAAACCCTTCATTTTGTTTAGGTAAGGAAACTAAAATCCAGAGAAGTGAGGGAGTTGTGTTAGCTTATTCCTAAAGTAGGCATTAAGAAGTAGATGCTAGGGCCTTTCTTTTCCGTTATCATGCTATCTTTCTGTGTCAGTGGTGCACAGTTAAACCATACCAGAATCTATGAAAAAAATAGAGAAACAAAATCAAGACTACTCTAGCTATAATTTGAAATGCTATCAGGATTCCTAATAGAAGTTCAGGAATGTTTTGATTATGGCCTAGCTCATAGCCTTTATCTGTCATCACTGATGTGATGTACACTCCTCCAGAGTAGGAATTAATTCTTCAGAGATATACATATATCTCTGAAGAATAAATTAATATATACATATATATATATATATATGTGTGTATGTGTTTGTGTGTGTGTATATATAGATATATATATATACACACATACATATATATACACACACATATATATATAGATGATATAGATAGATATATAATATAGATATAGATGATATATATAATATATATATATATATATATATATATATATATATATATATATATATAGAGAGAGAGAGAGAGAGAGAGAGAGAGAGAGATCTCTAGCATGTAACACTGTGCTTAGTACATCATTGAGATTTAACAAATTTTAATTGATTGAATGGGATGTAGAAGAAATTTTTTGTGATATGGTTGGATTTATTCTATACTTCTATGATCCATTTTCTATTATTTTTTTCCAATGGACAAAATTCTGTTTTCTCTTCTTTACCTTGATCATTAAGATGACTTAATGTCTCCTCCAATTCTGAAGAGGGTGGGTTAATTAAACATTCCAGAGTATCATTCTGGCAGAATCATTCACTACTACTGAGTATCATTCTCCCCCTTCCCACCATTCCCCAGCTCTAACTGTCACCCTGGATGTCTAAAAACATGGCCCTTTTTCATGTGTTTTAAGCTGAAGACAAAGAGTGACTTGTTTCAAGTGGTGTTTTTCCTCTTTTAGTGATATCACTACTGAGGATTACATCAGCATTCCCAGTTTATTTTCATATATTTCACATTATCCACTCTTTAAGTACAGAACTGGAATGGTATGAGCAATAACACTAAAAAACTCTTCTCGATTATAGCTCAATCCTATCCTGGAAGAACCATTCTAAGGATGATGTGTTAATTTGGTATTTTTGCTTCCCCAGTTCTTGTTTACTCAGCTGCAACCTTTTAAAAGAGTTGCAATTCACCAATTATACGCTATTATGCTATGACACCCAGTGGTGTGCGCTGACTTTTTCAAGCTGCAGGCGGCATTGGATGAGGTGAACTGCTTCCCAAGAAGACTGAAAATGAGGCAAGATTATTTAGATTCTTCTCTGCTTGTGAAAGGGCTGAAGTCCTTCAAATTGGAATCATTCTACTTTATTTTCATTGGTTCAATCCATAGTTAGATTGTAGAAGGCAAGAACTCGAGTGGAAGGCATAGGGAAGGTGATGAACATTGATTGAACTTAGGCTTTCATCTGCATCCTATCTTGGGCAGTGGGAGCCACAGGTGACAAAGTAAGGGGAAAATATAATTCTCTTGTGGTTATTTTGTGAGAGCCATCCTGTGTTATTAAATAAATGGGAATGGCAATAAAATGAATGTCCTCTTACAAAAGACACTGGCTTCCAAATCATTGAGAAAGATTGGTAGAATAAAGGGAAGAACATTGGATTAGGAGGTAGAAGATGGAACCTAGAGTCAGAGGCATAACTAAGATAAAAGGACTGAGACTTCATCCTAGGCCACCAAAAGTTTGAGCTGTATTAATAGGAATTTTAATCATTTGCATAGAAAAAAACTGAAATATGTAACTTTTTTAGAAGGAAAAGATTGTTAAAATAGAGAACTTCCAAGTGACAATCCCTTTTTAGGGGTGACAGCCCAGGAAAATCCCTTCTTTGGATCTAGCAACTGCTGAATCTTGGTGTTCTGGGCAGAAGCCTCTCTGTGTATCCTTAAGTCTTTGTCCATTCTTTCCTTTTAAGAACTGACATGGGAACGTATTTTACCACATTTGCCCTGAGTACAAAAATTCCTAGTTATAGTTCGGCTTGCAGTGTTGGCATACATCCAACTAGCTGTGTGACTTTGGACAACTCACTTGATTTCTATGAACCATTTTTTCCTTCTCTGTAAAATAGGAATGATAATGTTAACTCTCCCTACCACAGAGGCTGTTCTGAGGTTAAAATACAAGGGAGGCAAATATCCTTTGTAAATTGGAAAGTACTAACAAAAGAAAAAATTCTATTGGTATCCTAATAGCATCCAAAGTCAGAAGGTTTCCAGCAAACTCTGCTTCTTTGAAATAGGAATAATTTGTATAAACAAGGAGACAAAAAATGATGTTCTTTAGTCATCCAACTCTTCTTGGTCCTCTTTGGGGATTTTTTCCACAAAGATGTTAGAGTATTTTGCCATGTTGTTCTCTAGCTCATTTTACAGATGAGGAAACTGAGGCAAACAGGACTAAGTGACTTATTCAGGGTCATACAGATAGTGTCTGAGGTCAGATTTAAGGTCAGATTTTTCTTCTGTCAAGGCCTGGAAGTGTCATAGCTAGCTGCCCTGCATACAAAATTGTAGTAGAGCTCAAATAAGACAACTGCTTGCTTAAAATGTTGTATAAAACATGAATTAACAGTCATATATCAAATAGGCACCCTGTTAATTCAGGTTTGATTTGGGGACAATAATGAAGTATTTTTAAGTTAATGAACACTTTACAAAGAACAGTTTACTTTGCTCTAATCTTATAAGTGTGTGCCACAAAGATAAAAAGTCCTTAGCTTTTGTTCTCCCTATTGAAGCTTCTGGTTAGGGTATGGTAATTTACCTGTATATTTATATTTAGTAATTTTTTTCTGAATATTTTTGGACTTGGACTCTGACTTTTTGTAAATGAAAATTTACCTTTAGGTGACCAGAAGCTGCATCATGGGAAGCAGTGGTCAGTTATGTCCATGAACCAGCTTTGGTATCTTTTAAGGGAAAACTAAGCCTTTTATGGGAAGTGGATATGGATAATGAATAAAATGCAGCCCTGGATTGAGAGAATGATCGTTGAGTTTAAATCAAAGTCTCTGGCTTCAGACACTTTTCTAACTATGGTACCTTCAGCAAATAAGTTTATTCTGTTTGCCCAATTCCTTATCTTTAAAAATGAACTGGCGAAGGACATGGTAAACCGTTTCAGTATCTTTGGCAATAAAACTCCCAAAAAAGCATTACAAAAAGTCGAACAGGACTGAAAAAAATTGCTAAACAACAATAACGCCTCATAAGGAAACAGGGAGTTGTAGTCTCACTAAAGCCTCTCTGAAATGATTGTTATAGGTACTCAAGATTGCAGAAACATAGATTATTAGGTTAAAACTAAAAGATTTTCATTCTCATTAAAACTTGCCAGAACTTGCATTCCATTGGCATCGATAGTCATTGAGAATTCAAGGCGACCACCATGACATAAAAAAAGTAATGAATTAGAATTTCAGTGAGGGAAAAGATTGTAGAAGGACCACTGGCATTGGATTTAAGAAGAAATGGATTTAATCTCTGACTCTTTCCCCATGGACAAATAACTGTCATCTACCCTCTCTTTTGGGGTTTGTTCTTTTGTAACAGCATGGTATTAGAAAATAAAACAGAAATAAAAATAATAAAAAAAATGCTTTGGGAATCAAAGGAGCTGGGATCCACTATTATCTGTGTGACATTAAGCAACCTACTTTCCTCTCTTGGCCTCCAGTTTCCTGGTCTATAAAATGAATGAGTTAGACTAAATGTCCTCTGAGATTCCTTCCAGATATAATTCTATGATTAGATGATATTTTCTAACTCAAAGAATACATGATATTCAGCCCTTAATTAAAATAAACAGAAAGAAAGCTGTAAGTGACAAAATGGGAATATTGCTTTTGTATTGCAGTTTTTACAAGTAAGCCTTCATTCAGCCTTAGGGATGAGTTTAATTCATCTCAGAGACATATGATTTATAAGAGTAATCCTTGAGCTCACCTACCCATGGCTATCTTTCTCTTGGTATCTATCTGCCTCCTGTGGATATATCCAGATGTTTTCCCCAGACACCAATCTTTATGGAAGCATATTGGTGATTAGATAATAAAAAAAGGGAAACATGATTCACAAAATTGCTGTTTATTTGCTAAGCTTGAATTTATTTCATCTTGGCCTAAACAAAATTCATGAATGTATGAATGAGTAGGAAAATCTTGGCCTGATGGGTATAGCCAGTCCTCATTCAATTTATGGTATATTTGAAAGTTAAGCTTTGGTTGATTGTTCCCGGTATTTCCCACTGAGATCAACAAACAGCTAATATTTATGATACTCTTGAAGATTTGCAAAGTGCTTTATAATATCTCATTTGACTCTATTTTACAGATGAAGTAAGTGAGAGAGACAGAGGTTAATTTTTTGCCCAGGGTCACTCAGCTAGTAAGTGTCAGAGGTCAAATCTTAATTCAGGTCTTTGTGATTCCAGGCCAGCTACTGTTCTCCTGTACTACCTCCTTACTGAGTCCAAGTCCAAAACAGAGTTTCATTGACAAAATGCAGATCTCTAAGGCCCACAGTGGGGGTGTAATCAGATGGTCGATTCACTGTGAAATGTAGCTCTCTGAAGCAGAGAGAAAGGAAGCGAGCTTTTTGTTTTGCTTTGCTTTTTGTTGTTATTATTGTGTGTGTGTGTGTTTTGTGGGGTTCCTCATCTTTTTATTTTATTTTATTTTTAATACATATTTCTTTATGAATCATGTTAAGAGAGAAAAATCGGAACCAAAAGGAAAATCCATAGAGGAGAAAAAAATTAACTTTTGTACTGTTGAGAATAGTGAAGTCATTCGCAGTTCTTCATTGAACATTTTTGTACAATATTCTCCTGCCTCTGTACATTGCACTATGTATTATTGGTTCATGTAAATCTTTCCAGGTTATTCTGAAAATATTCTGCTTATCATTTCTTAGAGCTCAATAATATTCCATTATAGTCATACTATTCTTTGTTTAGCCATTCCCCAGTTGATGGGCATCCCTTTGATTCCCATTTTTTAGCTACCACTTAAGAAGTGATTTTGATGGTAGAATACAGGTTAATACTGCTTGGCTGTGGTTGCCACAAGCTAGTTTTAGGTTGTCTCATGCTGGGCAGGGACCTCATAGGAACATAGAACTCAAACAGAACTTCTTAATCTATACTCCTTGAATACATTTAAATGGGGCCTGCAAAAAATCTTTGTTTTTTACTAAATTTTATTCTATTTTTATTCCTATAATTTGCTTTATTCTTCTAAAAACATTATTTTGAGGAGCTTCACAATGAGATGAAAGGGGTCCATGGTACAAAGTTAAGATCCCTTTTTTAGAGCCAGAAGATATTTCAGGTGCCATCTAGTCCTCTCTTTATTTTATAGACATAGAATCTGAAGCTAGGGAAGATAAAGAGCTTGATCAACAGCTCATGGTGTCAGAAGAGGGATTTGAATCTGTGTTCTAACTCCAGAGATGATGAAGTTTCCACTATAATGCACTAACTCATTCATTCAGTCATGTAGTGCATTACCTCATTTACCCCATTTGGGAATTATTTGTTTTATCTGGGACTGGTGAGCAGGAATATCAACAAAGAGGCTTCTAGCTCTAAGTGGAAGATTCTATGTTAGCAGAGCATCCTTGGCTATAGTGATTGCATGAGAAATTAATTGAGTCTAAGCCTTGAGAAGCAACCAAGTTGGGTATGAAGATAGGAGAGAAATATGGCAAATCCTGCCTCTGAGACTTAGCTATCTATGTGAGCATTGTAAGACACTTTATCTTAACAGAATCTTAGTTTCTTAGGTATAAAATACAGGAAACAATATTTGCTAGGAAATTTATTTCAAAATGTTAAAATTCTATACACATATCTGTGTGTATTTGTGTGTGTGTGTGTGTGCGTGTTTAACATAACTATATTGGGATAATTTCCCTAGAAATTTGTCTCCTCACATCCATGTTATAAGAAAATAAAACTTACTCTTTTCCCATTTTGTTTTGTTTTTTTGAGGTAACAACTAAAGATAATCGATCCTCATTTCATCTAATTTCTGCCACATCCTAGACTTTTCTGAATAATTTGAAAGAGCTAATTAACCAAAGCATTTTCGGGTTTGACTATTAATGTAAAATAAGTACATAAAGTTCATTTTAGTAACAAACAGTAAAACACATTAGTCTGTTGTCCTATCCCTTGCATATTAGAAGTCTGTTAAAAAAAAAAACTCACTCATTACTGAACCATTTCTTTTACTAGTTTTAATTATTCAATCTATATAAATGTAGAACATTAGTTAAACTTAAGAGTTTTTATAGGACCATTTTTTGTATTCCTCTTATTCTCCCATGTTCAATCAAAGTATTGAGCATATTGTTGTTCAGTCATTCAGTCATGTTTGACCTCTTCATCCCATAGTTTATATCATCCATTTAATTTTCTTGGCAAAGATACTGGAGTAGTTTGCCATTTCCCTCTCCAGTTGAATATCTTTTTTTCTCTACTCAATATTATTAAGTATTAAATATTAAAATAAACTTAACCAGGATGGTATAGCTACTAAGTACCTGAGGTCATAGTTGAACTGTTTTCCCAACTCTAGGGGCAGTACTCTAGGCAGCCATTTAGCTGCCTCAGTCAACACATACAAGGTACATATCGAGAAAATGTATATTGACTTGTCATTCTGTGTGTTCCCTCTTTAGAATGTAAGCTCCTTAAAGCTAAGAATTGTCCTATTTCATGTGTCTTTATGTTCTCAGTGTCTTTATGTAACCAGTGACTTGCATTTTCTCAAAAGATTTGTGTATTATCCATTTGGATTTTCTCTTCTAATAAAAACATCCTCCCCTCCATACGTGATCAGATTATATACCCCTCTTGTTCATGTTCTCCTATATTAGTCTTGCACACAGTGGATACTCATATTTCTAGGTTTGATTTAATTATATTAAATTTGGTTTATGCAGAAGTCCTTAAGGAAAATAAGGCATCTAGGAAAAATGAGTCTACAAATCTTAACAGATAGTTCAAATCCAAACATCTTCCCTACCATGTATGTACTAATATTTATATTATTATAAATATATAATATATATTATATTATATTTATAATGTTTATATTGCTATATTAAATAGAAGACACTAGAAACAAAGTGTGGTATCATATACTAGACATTTCATAAATGGTGAAATCAAGTTGGGTCTAGTTACAGAGAGTCATTTAAGTCTATTCTGAAACAACTGAGATGCTAACACATAGGAGTGAAGGCTTGTACTAGGGAAATAGTAAAGGCACTTTTAATTGGTAGTAAACATAAAAAAGAAAATACTGAATCTATTAGAAAGGTCAACTACTATGAAAGCTTTAAGCCTTTAAATGGCAAAGGAATGTAATCGATTTTGTAGGGCCTCCCCCCACTTTTTTTTCTCCCTCAGGCATAAGCTTGTTTTTTTTCTGCTTATCTCAAGTCATAGGTAAAAATTGCTATGTTTTCATCAATTGACAAACACAAAACATCGATTTATTAAGGCTGTGTAATGCACTGTACTAGACCTAAGGGGGATAAAAAAAATTAATGAGATAATCTTTGACCTCATGGAGGTTGTATATATGTGTATGGGATGGAGTGATATAATAAATCTCTTTAAGGTTTACTACATTCTTTATATTTATTGTTTCATTGGATTCTCACAATAATCCTCCATTTCACACATAAGCAAACTGAGTCTGAACAAATTTAGCTGACATCCCAAGTATCTGAGCTCAAATACAAACTCAGGTCTTTCTGTTTCCTAGTCTGGTAGGCTAGCCTCCCTGGGGACAAACTATCTCTTACATAAAATGTAAATATATTTATGTGTATTAAATAAAATATATAATATAAATAAAATATATAATATAAATAAAATATAAATATAAATAAAAGGCAATTTGAGGAAAGAAAGAATATTAACCACTGGGGGAAAGAGACATACTTAGAAAAGGTTAGAGGAGAAATCCTCAGAGGAATGATCATTTTAGCCTGCCCTAGATAGATTAAGATTTCAAATGGTCTAATTTCAAGGAGTAACATATCCAGATATAGAGAAAGCTTGCAGGAATGTCTACTTTGGGAAGAACCTAGTAATCATGTGCCTCTTCAAGGATCCGGTGATGTTTAGTATTAAAAGAAGAGATGGAATAATGCCATTTTTCAAATATTTGAAGGGCAGTATTAGTGAAGGGGGATTAGACTTGTTCTGCTTGGCTTCAGGGAACTTGGCTAAGAGCAAGAAGTAGGAATTCAAATATAGGGATTTAGGTTTTATATAAGAAATAATATTTCACAACAATTGGAGCTATCCAAGAGTGCAATTGGAATTGGTCTCTCACTAGTGTGGGAGGCACTGCTGTTTCTAGATCTTTGGAGCTTACCTGTATTTGGTTGGCATGGTAATAGCAGGTAAGCTCCATCTCTAAAAAAGGTTCTTCCCCTTGATGATGGCTATGGGAGGTAAATTAGAAATAGCACTGGTCATCTGGGGAGGTTTGGGATCGGGGTGGGTGGGAATAGCACACTGCTGTTCCCACAGCTATTGGGAAATTTGCTCAGAGAATATAAATGACTTGTCCTAGGTCATCTAGTTAATAGGTGGCAGATTTCAGATTTCAACTCCCAAGTCATTCTGATTTTACTTCTAGTACAGGACTTGTCTCCACTAAGTCATGTTTCCTCTCACAAAGGAATAATCATCCAAGGAACAAGACTTTGTCATGTGTCAGGCACTCTACTCGGCTTTTGGAGTAATTCAGCTGTCTATATTTGGCCCTTGCTTATCAAAATTTCTTTTTCTTTAATCTAACTTTGGAGGGAATAACTGGAGACAAAACATTCTGGGCTCAATTTTCCATTTGCCCTAATGAGAGCATCAAGCATCAGGAAATTGCCCATTAAATTAAAAATAGAATTATAGACACCACATATAGCCAATACGGCATGGACACCTGAACAAAAACCGACTTGGTGACTCCTTTGTCCATTGTTCCCTCGTGTATAAATCAGAGTTTCTAGGATACTTTAAAAATGTAAGTTATAAAAACCTGCAGTGGAGTTCTGGACCAGTGAACACTGCCTGAATGGATTATCACTGGGCACTCTCTATGCTGTAATAATGTCATGATGAATGGGAAATGGTGCCAGATGCTTCTTTATATCCCAAGATGATATCGATTTCTTGTTTCTCTTCCCCAGCTTCCATCTTTGTACTTGGGGAGAAGCTCAATGGTTTCTTAATTCCTAGACTTGCCCATTTTATGTGTCTGTCTTGCAAAGTCAGCCTGGCTCTTAAATGGCTTATTCACTTGACTGAGTCAGTCATTAATGTGGAGGATCTTATAAGTAGTGAAAAGATCAGAGGACTCGGATCCTCATTTGTAATGAGAAAAGTGAGAAACTGACAAATGGAAGTTTAGACCAGATGATCTGAGCTTCTTTCCAGTTTTAAAACGGTGGGTTATGTTTTTATGACTTCCCATGTAAAATGTTGCTTACCTTCTAAATTTTGGGTGATGGAGGGAGAGAATTTGGAACTCATAATTTTTAAAAAAAAGTGAATATTAGAACTTAAGGGAAAAAAAAACTTTTAAAAGGGGACAACCTAAGCCATATATTCATGTTCTTTTAATATTATTATGTGATAAGACTACTAAATCTACTTACATGGTACTTTAGAAATCATTGAGCATAGCCTCCCTTGCATTTTTTTTCTCCAAAGAGGATCCCAGGAAAGGGTTTAGAAATAGAAAAGATCTTAGACTGAGTCCCAAACACACTTTTTTACACATAAACTGAGGCTTAATGGCATTCAGTGAGTCATATGGAATCACTAAGTTGGGAATGGCAATATTTCTACCTATTTTTTTCTGGCTATAAATCAACCAAGCTGTCTTTTAATAATACCTTTATCAGTCTCTCACCTGGGAGAAAGAAGGTGTGATGTACCCAACCGTTCCTTGGTAGTAACCAGAGCATAATGTGTTACTTTGTTTCTGCTGACCTTGTCAGTCGGGATACTAGGACACGGACCTGGTTGGAATATGATGCAAAGAACAGTTTTGATTCATTTTTAATAATGTGTTTTTCTTTCATGATCCTTTTAAATGAGTACATTCTGTCTTGATGACCATATATGCTTCCTTATGAAGTAAAGTTCATTTTTTTGTTAATAAATTTCTTTAGAAAGTATATTAAGAGGAATCTTCACATAGGGCACTTCATTTCTTGATTATCTGCACTTTCAATGGCTGTCGTCTCTTATTCTTGATATCCTCTATCTCTTCATCAGTGCCTCCTGGTTTATCTGGCTTTCTTCAAATCCCAGCTAAAACCCTCCTTTACCAAGAAGCTAATCCTCATTCTTGCCTTCTTGCTGAGATTATTCTGTTTATATTTATAATTTATAAATATTGTTTTATTTTAAATTCCATTATTATGTAGTTTATCCTCTATTTTTTAAGACAAATGTTTGTTTTTGTTGTTGTTTGTTTTGTTTTGTTTTGTTTTAAAAAGTGTTCCAACATGAGATTCATGGATTTCCACAGAAAATATAGGTGGTAACTATCTGGATATCCATGAACTTGGATGGGAATAACATTCCAAATTTAACTGATAACTTGCAATTTTGTGCTTTTATAGCTAGAAGAGACTGGAGAGCTTCAGCTTTACATAAGATACACCCAACCCATGTTTTTAAAAGATGAGAACCTCTGAATAGCACTTAGACACAGCTGTTGGTGCTAGTCCTCTGAACTCAAAACCTCTATCAGTGTATTCATCCGAGACCTTGTTAACAGAGCAGATCACTGATCTCATTTAAAACCAGCAAGGCTGAATATTTGTTTCAGAGAGCCATGACTCAGGCAGCCCTTCTCCCTGAAATGATGAAAAACCAAGTTTTAAATCGATCAGGTATAATGAAATTGACATGGCCCATGTATTAATCAATTTTAATAATTGTGTGTTACAATAGCCACCCAATAAAAAAGCTGTTATTTCCAATTCTATTCACTTAGGCTCTGTCTCCATGCCTGCTGCATGAGTGGTTGGAACATGAAAAATGCAGGTATTCTCAATATCGATACTATATAATCTCTTGGCTTTTTTTAAAACTTATTTTAAACATTGAATTATCAGCCTGGGTGTTTTGATGTCCTATGTTTAAACACACTCTTAGAAAGTTAATGATCAGGAAGAGGAAAACTAATTTCGTTTAATGAAAATCATTTTCTCAGCAGATAGAAACTTGATTCAGCAGCCTTCAGTGACAACAAAGCACTGTAGAAATTGTTAGGAGTTTCAAGGTACATCTGTTTTCATAATGTATAGTATTTTGATTTTCTTCTGTTTTCTTCTGAATGCCTGTGGAGTATTGTCCTTAATCCTGGGTGACAGACTTTAGGAAAAGTCATAGAGAAACTAGAGCAAATCCAGATAAAAACAACATAATTATTTATTATAATATAATTATAATATAATATAAAGTTATTTTTAAGTGTTCTTCCACTGATAAAATGAAATTTAAAAAGATATGGACGTCTTGTGGTAAAACAAGAAAGAAGAAAAAGAAGACAGAATATGCTGATATAGGCTTGTTTCCTTCCTTTTCAAGTAAAAGTTAAATGCATTTTCTCTTTATTTCATTTTTTGCTTTCAACCATTTTTAAACTATGCAGGATAAACTTCCAGTAAAATTCATATTTTAAGAAGGAGCATCGCTATTTTTTTATTTTATTGGTATAACACAATCATATAAAATGAAGATGCTTTTAATTATTTTATATTTTTATTTGAAAACATTTTAAAATTATATTTGTATTATTTTGTAATTATATTTTATGACATTTATTTAAATCTTAAGTATGTCGTAGTAAATTGACTAATTGTATGAATTTTATAGTAATTTTGAAAGACTTCCTTTTCTGGTATATTATTTTCTTCTAAATTTTATTATTTCATATAGAGTTGTAGTTGATTTTTGAGATTCATTTTTAATCATACTACTTTACTTAAACCATTCTTCATTTCTTTGCTGATTCTGTAAGGTTTTCTAAGTAAATGTTCACATCATCATGAAGATTGAAAGTAGGAATTGCTTTGTTTCCTAGTCTTGTGTTTATACCTTTAATTTCTTTCTTATGTCTAATTTCTACTAGCATTTTTATAAATGCCTTATACCAATGGGAAAAGGGAAATTTTGTTGTCTAACTTTAGTATTTGTTGGGAAATATTGTGGTTTTTTTCCACTGAAAGTAGACAGTTTGGGTATTAACTATAAGCTTTACATACTGAAAATTGTCTTTCTATGCCTAAGTTTTAAAGAGTCTTCTTTAATAAAATGTTATAAACTATTGAAGATTTTTTTCTTTGCATATTCTGATTCATTTTGAGGGTGCTGGTTTTCATGTAATTATGTTGTTTTCCTAATGATGCCTTTTATCCCTATTATAAATTCAATTTGATCAAAATAGAAAAAGCGTCAGATCTGCAGTCAGAAGTTCTTATTTGGTCTCAAACACTTACTAACTGTGTGATCCTGAGCAAGTGACTTAACTCTGTTTGTCTTAATTTCTTCATATGTAAAATGATCTCAAGGAGAAAATAGCAAAAGACCTGAGGAACTAGAGCATCTATAGATCAAAGTACTGCTTGTTATGTTATGCTTTAATTTCTCTAAATTGTCCTGCCTGGATTCCTTGAATTGTTCTGCCTCAATCCCCCTGGTTGCAACCACCCTTTTCTGCTCATTAGAGTTGAGATAATTAAAGTTGTAGAGATCTGACATTCCAGAAAATAAAACTCTAGATGTCCCATCTCAGATACCTGACTGAAGATTCCTGGCTCTAGTTGGAAACTTCCTAAGTCCTCCCAATTTGTTAGAATTTATGGTCCTACTCCCAACCTGTCAGAACCGGATTGATGGTCCCTTCCTGGAGATTCCCACTCACCACAGTTTAGACTTCACCCCCCACCCCAGCCTTGTATATCTACCTGAGCTTAGAGCCATATATATGTCATTGAAAACTCACATTTGGGCTGGATACTTTGAAACATCAGCCCTGGGGGCAACATGCCCCCAACAAATTTCTTCCTCTCAAATAAAATATTAAAAACTCTTTAATCTCTATCTTGCCTCAGTTTCTCCAGCATTACAGTTGTCTGCCATGTTTTCCTCAATTGGAATGCAAGTTTCTTGAGAACAATGACTAACTCTGATTTTATATTTTATTCTCACCTTAGCTGATAATAAATACTTAAATATTTTCTCTTGGTTGCTTATTTCTTTTACTAGGCTTTTATTTTTACATTTCATAAAAGTTGCCCAAAACAATATTATTGGTGTTGGGAGATAGTTCTCATTCTTTCCTTTATCTATAGTGTAGGTATTAGAATTGAAATTATCTCATAAATGGAATTTGGTAGAATGCTTTCTTATATAATTTTAAAAAATAATTTGGATAGCATAAGTATTAATTATTCTTTAAGTACTTAGAAAATCCATTTATAAGTTTCTCTGGACTTCAGTAGTAATTAGTGTTTTTACAGCCAGTTTCATTCCATTTTCTGAGGTTTATATTGCTTAATTGGTATTATGCTAATTTGGATATTTGATATTTTTATAGATAATCTTAAATTTCTTTTGCATTCTCATTTTTATCATTTAATTATTACTATCTTAAGAAACTTACTTTAAAATTTTAGTTTAGTGTAGGTACAATTTTTTTTAAAAAGACATTTTGAAGAATTGACTTATTTTTAAATGATTATAGAGAATCATGAAATGGCTTTATGTAAGACTACACTGTAAATGTTGAAGTATTATTGAGTCTATTTCAAAATATGCATTATAGCCTGAGAAAGGAATTGCCCTTAGAATTTTGGATAATGATCCCAAACTATATTTGTTTTAAATTTGTTTTCTAATGAACCTTCTTTGCTTTTTCAACGCCTGCCATCATTGCTAAATAATAAATATTTGTTGAAGGTGGCAAACCATTAGGGATAAGTGAAATCAATTGAAATTTGCAAGTTTTACAGCTGAAAATTATCTTAGCAGGGTTGGAGAGCCAGAAAGAGCAAGATGGAAGAGTAGAAATTAATATTAATAAGGTATTATTGTATGGTGGCCTACCCAATAATGAACTTTTTTGGCGTTTTTTGAATGAGACCAACTCCATCCATTGTTGTGCTATAAGCAAGATGGATGATGCCAATTGGCAGCACAGAAATATTTGGAAGATGAAACAATCTTTTTTCATGCTTTCCTAGAGGTGAGAAGTAAAAATACAAAGTAAAAGTTAGTTGGAAGCTATTTTTGGCCAAATCCTAGCAAGAACTTTCTTATATTTAGAACTATTTAATAGGAAATGGTTTACCTTATGTTATAATATGTTCCCATCAGTGAAAGTGGTCAAACCAAGCCCAGATAGCCCTTTGTTAGGAGTATTTTGAAAGAAACGTTTTGTGTTAGGAGGCAGGTTAGACTGAAAAGCCCGATAGTTTCAAGAAGATTCTAAAACTGATTTTTGTTGTTGTTTCTTTGTTTCCATCCAGGATTAAGGCTGGAAAGGGGATCAGAGATAATTGTGCTCAGCATCTTCATTTTAAAGATGGGAAAACTGAGGGCTAAAGAGGTAGATTGACTTCCTCAAAGTCACACAAATTATAGAACAAAGATTTGGGTTTTTTATTCCAAATTGAATGCTTCACAAGGTATTTTGGATTTGAAGGGAGTGGGTTATATTTTCTAATAGATCCCAATTATGCATACTACCCACTTTAATTTGAGAGGTGAAGGGAAATAAAGACTTTAAAAAGTAGATATGATTCTTTTTATTAGGCCTTATTTCTGCTGAAATGCTAATTATATGAGCCATAAATGCGACAATCTCTCTGATTTAGAGCTTTCTTTTTATTTTATCAGCCTATCAAACCAGAATTACACATGTAACAGAACAAGCCCATTCTTTAAATTTGATATTGATTCAAATGCATATTAAAGGAAAATAATTTCATTTAAAATTACAGATTTCGCACTTACCTTTTAATCCAAAGTGGGAATTTTTTTATCATAATTTGAAATAGCAATTTTTTCCCCTTTTAGCTTATCTGCTAGGAGAGGAATTTCTTACTTCAATTCAAAGATTCCTAAATGTTACTGAGATCATAATTGGAAATTTGGGGTAGAAGTATGACCTCACAGGGGCAGCTAGGCGAGGTAGTAGAAAAGATAGAGCATCAGGCCTGTAGTCAGGAAAATCTGATGTGAATCTGACCTCAGACACTTACTATGTGACCCTGGGCAAGTCACTTAAACCCTCTTTGTCTCAGTCCCTGTCTCTAAAGAAAGAAGGGGCAAATCACTCCAATATCTGTACCAAGAAAATCCCAAAAACAAAGTCTCTTTCACTCTGGGTCACAGAGAGTCAGATATGACTGAACAATAAATTACCTCAAAGGTCACTTAGTCTAAACTTCATAGGTTCTTGTGACAGGAAATTAAATAAAGTTTAATAATTCGCTCAAGATCATATAGCTACTTAGCAAAATTCTCTTCCTTCTTGTTTGGGCCTTTGAAAGTATAATACATATTATTCTTCATGTAGTGATATTCAAAAATCCTAGTTTAGGTTATAATGTTATTAAATAAAGAATCAAGTAGTTGGAAAGGACCCTTAGGGTCACCATCTAAACCATGCATCTTATATGGCAGTAAAAATTATATTTTTTTGCCTCTTCTCAAAATACCTGGAGGGTTGTTGACCCATTATACTTAGCAGGGAGCCCACATAGGCCTTAATTAGGTTTTTTCTGATTATTCTTAAGGAATTCCTTGCCTTACACCTTCAATCTCTATTCCCAAAAGAGCTTCTCTAAATCCCAAATTCAGGTTCCTTGACAACTCATATAGCTTGTGTGACATAGGAGTCATCAGCTCTATTCTTTAAGTTGGCTGGAAGATCACTAGGCTTTACCATCTGTCCAAGCACAGAATCCTAAAGTCCTCTAGACCTTGCCATCTATCCAGCTTTGACTTTCTGCAGACCTCCTGGAGATAGATAGATAGAGATAGATAGATAGATAGATAGATAGATAGACAGACAGACAGACATATATAACACTTTGATGTACTAAAAGAGCTAAACCAACTAAAGAGGCTTGAATATTCTTTTCTCTCCTCTGTCAGCCCTTCAGATTTCTGTGGTCTTCTATCTGTACTGCTGAGATTTCATTTCTCTGCCATCTTCCACAAGTAGAGCATGAGTTAATTGAGAGCAGAGACCATTTCATTTTTTGAATTTGTATTCCCAACACAATTGTTGTTACATTACTTGACACATAACATGTAGTTAATGGATATAATTTTTTAACCTTTTTTCATTCACTTATTCATGTCTATCTTCTGCGACATGCGACTCTTATACATGTTCCTTTCTGTTGTTCAGATCAAGGGGTTCCCCCAACGTTCTATTCTGTTTTCTCTGACATCTTGAGGGTGCCTGTAGAGCACATAGGGAATTATTCTCCAGTCATGTCTCACTTTTACCCCAGCCCCATCTTTTTTTTTTCAGTCTATATTTATTCCCTGACATCCTTCCCTGTAGGTTTCTTTTTTAATCTTTTGTTTATATTCTGAAACCTACTTACATCCACTGTACATCTCCCTGTTATGCTCATTTTTAATTCTTTGGAGACTATAGAATTCCATGACTCACAGCAATATAACCACACCATAAGAATATTGGGATTTAAAAGATGAGCCTTAAAAACACGTGGTTCTCTTTTAGAATTACTTCTTTGCATCATGTCAATAGTAATTTCAGAATCAATCCCAGAGATTCCATGGGGAAAATATATATGAACATAGTTATTTCAAAAGAAATAAACATATTTAAAGATAGTTTTATTAGCTTATAATTGGGACTGAGTTGATAAAGTTTTAGTCATAAAAAAAACTTGTATTAATAATAAGGCCAAAATTACAGGCTTACACACAATCTAGAAAAAGTAACTGCATTTCTTACCCATAGATTATCTGATCCTAGACAAGTATTTAGCAAATGGTTCTTAATGCTTAAAAATAAAAAGAAGGCCAGTGAAGGATCGATAAATCACAAAGCCTCAGTTGGAAGGGACCCTGAATATCATGTAGCTCAACTTTTCAGTAAAACAGGAATCTTCTACAACATATAATTGTCCAGACTTCCCTAGAGGATCTCACGTAAGGAGATTCACTTTGCAAATCAATGAAAGTTGATAAATAATGTGGACAAAAACACCATAGTGGACTAGCATAATATTGTATATTGTTCATGTAGTATTTTTACACAATTATTCAGTTTGCAAAATAATTTACTTATAGTAACTCTGTAGAATGGTACAAATGATAATATACCCTTTTCTCAGCTGAAGAAACTGAGATTAAGACTGACTTGCTTACTTGGTTATTTGATAAGAATTGAGATTAAAACTAAATTCCTCTAATCTCCCCTCTCCCCCCCCCCCAAGCATAGCTCTCTATGTTATAATCCCTGTTTTCCTAAATCTTTGCCAGTTCCATGTCATCTTTTTTTTTTCCAAAAATTAAATTGGCCACAAGGATGTTGTTTTTTGTAAGGTTGACTAGAAATAGCAAATTATATTTTATAACGAGCACTTCCTTTGCACTGTGTCAGTAACCAAAAGTCATTGTAAATCAGGCTCCAGGAGGGAGTCAGGGACCCATTGCTAGGACTTGAAAGTATTACACTGTCTTAAAACTAGTTAGAGAGACAGCTTGCTGCTATTTAGGTATTTGAATAACCAAGTGAACCAACTCATATGTAGCTCAAATGATGGAGTATATTTACAGCCCTTGCATTAAAGGCTTTAGCGATAGGAAATACCTAACATATTCCCATTGGATTGCTTCAAAAACAAGTCACAGTAGTTTGCCAGAGGAATCCAATTCAAATTGATGAGGTTGTCAGTTGAATTTCAATCTTTTGGCTAAAGTCTGTAGACATGACGGCCTTTTCAGGCTTCTCTAGTGGATATTGTATCATTTGCTACTGACTAGACCTTGTCATTCAGGTATATTGAAGGGAGATTCTTCAGGGAATTACCTCAGTTTCATCTTTCTGAATTTTTAATATTGGGGATTTGGTTTTTTTATAGTCAATCCGGCCATTTCTAAAATGGGTTGCTCAAGTGTTTACCTTAAAGGTGAGATAATTTCTAAACTGTATTAGAATTGATGCCATTTCTCAGAGATGTTATTTTATATTGTGTGAACATTTTAATGGGTGTATTTTTTCCAAGAAAACCCCAACTGGGATCACGAAGAATTAGACACAACTGGAAAAACTGAATAACATACAAATGCATAGTGTTATACAGAAAGTGTAACTAAAAGGTGGAATGAGTTGGAAGAAAATCCAGGATTAGGAAATTGCCAGCAGCAATCATGAAAGGAAGAAATAATGTCATATTCTAGAAACAACCTAAAGAGTCTAAGGAGGGGAGCAATATGTATGACATATTTATAAGGAAATAGAGCAATATGTAAATATATTTATAAAAAAATAGAGCAAAATATATTTAAAAAAAAAAAAAAAGATCAGAAAGGCAAGAATTCAAGTTGCGAAGAGCTTTTAATGACAAACAAGGTCCTTTATGCTTGATCTTCGAGGTGATAGGAATCTATTGTTATTTGAGTAAGGCAGTACCAGATAATATAATGAAATCACTCTGGTAAACTAAAATATGAAAAGGCTTAGTGGAGGGAGGAAGAGGTTCCTGCAATAATCCAGTTCAGTGGTAATGAAGGCCTGGACTAGAGTGGGGGCTATGGTAATGCAGAATACTTATATGCATTTGTGTGAGGGAGGCTATCCTAGGAGATACCCCCTGCTCTCAAGAAGCTTATAGAAAAAAGTGACCTAATTAAACTTTGAGGATTCCCAATTAATTGGTATAAGTATACTATCTTTTGAATCAAATCACTGTCCTTTCACGCTTTAGGACATGCTTTAAGAGTACTGTTGTGGTTGAGCAATGTATCATCACTGTAATTATAATTATGATATATCGAACTTTATCATTTTCAAAGTCCTTTGCAATTAGATTATTTTATCCTCATATTAACATTGAAAGATAGGCACTACTATTATCCTAATTTTACAGATGTGGAAACAGAGTCAAACAGCGATTAGGTAGCTTGCAAGGATTCCAAGGGAGTAGTTGAACTCGGGTCTTCCTGCCTCCAAAGCTAGTGCTTTATCCACTGAACTACATAGCTACCTATGGGAAACCTGTGATGGATCTCTCTGAACATAGCTAGGATGGTCCTTGGATGACCCAGTTTATCATTTGACCCTTTCTCAAATATTTTGGAAATTTTACAGAACTTGGGATACCCATTAGCCTAGGTTTCAAGCTACATCTATGCTAAGGTGAGAAATCATAGGAGGATTTTAAGGAGAACATGATGTGTTAATGTTATTTCAGCTGTTCAAAGCATTGAATACATTCTTGATTATTGCAAATGTCTAATTAAAGTTAGTAATTAAAGATATTTAAATAAATGCTTCCTAACCCCTAAGGCACTGCACAAGTATTCCAATAATTCACAGTTGATTGTGTTATTATTTTTATTATTGCCTCCTAATAAAATTAGAAGCAAAAATTATCTTGGCAAGGTATTTTAAAATTAAATTTATTTAAATTTAGGAGAGTTTATGGTATTGAGGTTCTTGGTAATAATAACCCATGATTGTCTCAATTTTCATACATTCTCATAAATGAGTTCATTGCCAGAATTCACAGACTGCCTGCTTAAAAATTTAAGAAGCACAGTGTCATTCGATTAGCAGAATTTCCACATTTCCTCCTCTCCCTTTCCCTCACCATCCCCCTGGTGATTTCTTGCGGCCAATACTAAGGACTGTCACAGATTTGTCTCACAGTCTTTATTTCTCATCAGAGTACTTAAAATTGGAAATGTCTCATGCTGTTGTTTCTGTTAATTTGGAAAATGAACAGCAGCCATTGGGCAAGTATGGGGGGAGGTGAGGGAAATGTTCCACTAGCAAGATTTCAATGTGAACTGGATGCGCTAAGGCAAGAGAGATTTGACCTTCTCATCTTGGCCCACTTGCTGTGACTGGTTACTTTCATTTTGGATTCTCCCTTGGAGTCTTTTTCTCAGCCGTACAATTATTGTACCAGAGATCCATTCAAAGTAATACTGAAAGTGACTTTGGTTTTATATAGATTGGTAGCCCCCTAAAGACAACAACAACAATACTTTTTCTTTGAGATAGTTTTTAATCCATAAAGTCAGAGTATGATAGACTCTTAAAGGATTGCAGAGATTTGGTTCGACTCTGTTAACCATTTTAAGGATGAGAAAATCTCAGCCAGAGAAAGTTACTCAAATTTGTAGTCATGTGGTGGAAAGACAATTACTGAACTTCACCTGACATCTCAAGTCAGTGCTTTGGAAAAATAGCATAAAGATCTTACATGCTGATGAATGTTTTGTATAGATTTCTGTGCAAGGTTGTCATCCCATCATTGGCACACATACATAAATACAGATAAGAATGGCAGTCCATCCACAGATGGAGCTTACGTGTTACTTTCTCTTACTCTGTTGGGCTGTTTCAGGTTTCTCTGTGGCTCTGTCTTTCTTTTACCTTCTTTCCCTCTCTGTTTGCATCTGTTTTTCCATCTTTCACTCTGTCACTTTTTCTATTTTTCCCTTTGTTTTGCCCTCTATGGTCCTCTCTGTTCTTTTTTTCTCTACTTGCATCTGTTTCTCCATCTTTCTTTTTGTTTTGACTATACCATTCTCTTTCTGTATCTGATTCTGTCTCTGCCTCTGAGTCTTTAATCTCTTTCTGTCTCTATCTCCCTGTCTCTCTGTCTCTTTTTCTTTCTCCTCTGTTTTTTTTCTATATCTGCCTCTATCTTTCTCTACCTCTGTCCCTTTCTATCTGTTTTTCTGTCTCTCTGTTTTCTGGTGTCTGTTTCTCTCTCTTTCTTCTGTTTCTTTCTCTATTTCTGCCTCTTTCTCTACCTCTGTCCCTGTCTCTCTGTCTTTGTGTCTCTCTGTCTCTGTGTACTTCTGTCTCCCTGTGTATCTCTCTGTGTGTCTGTCTCTTTCTCCTGTTGCTCTATTTATGCTTCTATTTTTCTCTCCCTCTGTCCCTCTGTGTGCTTCTGTGTCCCTATGTATCTCTCTGTGTGTCTCTGTCTCTTTTTCTCCTGTTTCTTTCTCTTTTTCTGCCTCTATCTTTCTCTGTCTCTGTCCCTTTCTCTCTGTCTCTGTCTGTCTTTCTGTCTCTTCTTGTCTATAATTTATGCTCAAGTAGCATATGGCACCTTCACTGAGGAAGGACAAGTCCCCAAGAGGATTATCTTAGACAAATAGCTTCAGGCTACCTTGCAGCCAGTGCTTAACCAGTACTTCCTCCTGATTATTTTGGTCTGCAGAATCAGTTGTGCACAGATTTACATCAGCTCTTTTGGAAGTGATTTCCCTAGTCTATTAAAACTAAAAATACCATTCCTTCAGTAAGGATTTGGTGACACAGATAGTCCACCAACTTTCACATTTGCCTTCATGACATAGGTAAATTTTAGCTCTACCCAGAATCTTAAATTCCAAATCCTAAGCTTGCACCCTCTTTTCATAACTTGTTGCTTGTGTGTGTGTGTGTGTGTGTGTGTGTGTCTGAGAGAGAGGGGGGGCGCACTGATTCCCCTTGGAGGTACCTCAAAAGCAGAGATTTTCATTTTTTAAATTTTTGTATTACTCCTGCCAACACTGGTTAGGACAATTAGTAGTCACTTAATTGTGACTGTGACTGCTTCTCTCTTGTTTTTTTCTTGTTTGATTTTTATTGATGTAGTTTTGCTTTAAAACAACAGCCAACTCCCAAGGAATCACCTGCAAAATTCCTTCTTCTGACACAGCTTATCAATTATCCACATAAAGGAGAATTTTGTTGTTTAATATCATTTGGCTCCAGTTGACCTGGATGGTGACTTGGTTTACTTAGTTAATAATGTGTATGACATTCTTTTGCTGCTACTTTTACAATTCTGCAGCATTTCATCCAACTCTTCCCATGTTTTTAGTTGCATGTTTTATTACCTTATACTGTGCAATAACAACATAATTACATTCAAATCAACAACATCATATTAAAAACAAAAACATTCAAAACCACATGAGTATATCTGTGGATGCAGAAAAAGCGCTTGACAAAATATAACACTCATTTATACTTTAAAACAAGACTTCTTAAACTTTTTCTACTCACAATCTCCATTCTCCCCTGAGAAATTTTTATGCAACCTTGTGTATATAGATACATAAAATAGGTATACAATCAAACATTTATTTAAAATAAATCATAATTTCATGACTACCATCTTCAGCTACAGCTGATAGTTTAAAAAGTTTTGCTTTAAAAGACCTACAAAGAATATAAAACTCTATACACATATGCATATGTGCATACACATGTATATATGCATATATATAAGGATAAATATGTATATACATAAGCTGATACACGTGAATGTGTATGTATATACATATAATATATTAGTACAAAAACACTCTCTTAAAATAATGGTAATAATCCTTTACAATAGTTGTGCACTACAAGCATTCCCAATAAGTACAGGAATTATTTGTTAGTTTTAGAAATGCTAGGAATAGCAAATAAGAGAAGACAAAAAATAAATAAATAAAAGTATTAAGAAAAGCAAAAAGAAGACAAAACTATCATTTTCTGGATAACATGATGATTTACTTCACATATTCTAAGAAATAAAAATGAAACTAATTGAAATAATTAATACCTTCATCAAAGTTCTAAACTGTAAAAATGAAGTGAAAAACCAATAGTATTTCTATGTTACAAAAACAAAATCTGGGAGTTAATAATAATCAGGAAAATCCCTTTCAAGATAACTACAAAATGCATTAAATATTTGGTAGTCAGTCTATCCAAGAACATTCAATACTTGTATAGATTCAATTATAAAATGTTCCTTAAATAAAAGATAACTTAAACCCTTAGAGGAATATTCAGTACTCATGATTGGGTTAAGCTGATGTAATAAAATGATTATACTTCAAAATCTAATTCATCTTCTTAATAATAATAAAAGCTTACATTCAAAGTTTACTAAGTATTTTACATTTTTTATTTCATTTCATCCTCTCAAAAACACTTTGATATTATTGTCTCCATTTTACAAATGAGAAAATTGAGCCTAGAAGAGGTTAAATGACTTTGCTATAGTGACTCAGCTAGTGTCAGAGGCATGTCTTCTTGCACCCGTGTCCAGCTTTCTATCATCCATTTTACCTGCATCTTCATTTTAATGGTAAAACAACTGGGCAATTAAAGGAATATTTTATAGAGCTGGGAAAAAGAACAAAATTCACTTAAAATAAACAGAAAACCAAGAATATCAAAAGATATTCTATCCTTCAATAAACCCAAAACATTAATTACTAAGGAAAGAACTTCCTCTTTGATAAAAGTTGCTGAGAAAACTGGAAAGTAGTCTTAATAGAAATTAAGTTTAGATCACAATCAAAAACCACATCTCATGTTAATACCAAAATGACCCGACTATTAAAAGAGAGATAAATTCAAAGCCAGGAGATATGTATGTATGTATGTATATATATATATATATATATATATATATATATATTTATATATTTATATATATATACACATATATATGTATATATATGTATATATATATGTATATATGTATATATTAATTACATGTAAAAAATAATGTTTTTCTAATTTTTGAGTTCTAAATTCCCTCCACATCTTTCTTACTCCTTCCTTGAGAAGACAATCACTTTCAATCACTTTGATTTAGTCAACACACATGCAGTCATACAAAGCATATTTCCATATTAATTATATTATAAAAGAGAATACAGACCCACCCACCCTCAAAAAGCAAGAAAAATAAAATAGTTTTGTTGTTGTTTGTCTTATTCTTTAACCTTCATTCAGACTTCAGCAATTCTTTCTCTAGAGGTAGATATCATTTTTAATCACAAGTCCTTCAGAATTGGATCATTGCATTGATTAGAATAACTACAGCTGATCATGGTACAGTGTTGTTGTTACTATGTACAATGATCTCCTGGCTTTGTTCACTTTGCTATGCATCAGTTCACGTAAATCTTCCCAAATTTTTCTGAAGCCATCCTATTTGTCATTTCTTATAGCCAGGTAACATTTTATCATAATCATATGCTATGTCTTGTCTATCTGTTCCCTAGTTGATAATTTCTAATTTTTTTTTGCCACTACATAAAAATTTCATATATGTGTATATATGTACACACACATATATATATATATGTGTGTGTGTATGTGTGTGTGTATATATATATATATATATATATATATATATATATATATATATATACATATGTGTGTGTATGTGTGTGTGTACTTTTTGGTATGAATAGATCCTTTTTCCCTTTTCTTTGATCTGTATAGGATATGATAGTATTGCTGAATCAAAGGATATGCAATTTTATAGCCCTTTGAGTTTAGTTCCAAATTGTCCCCTAACTGGTTGGACTAATTCACAACTCCACAAATAGTGTATCAGTACCCTAGTTTTCTACATGCTCTCCAACATTTGTCATTCTCCTTTCTGTCATATTAGTCAATCTGATAGTTGGGATGTGGTATTCCTGTGTGGTTTTAACTTGCATTTATAGAAGGTGAATTATTATTCAGACAAAAGATGGAATGAAAAGCTTTAGAACAAAACAAAATTATTGCCTCCAAAATAAGAAGGGAAGTGGTCTATTGAGGAAAATAATCTTTGAGTCAAATTTCTTAGATAAAAGTTTGGTATTCAAAACATATAGATTGTTAATAGAAATATACAAAATATATGAGTCTGAAGCTCTCAAAAGAAGAAATTCAATATCCTAAAAGTTATATGAGATAATGTCCTAAATTATTAATAAGAAGAGAAATGCAAACTAAAGACCAGGTTTCATCTCACAACCAGCAAAGTGACAAGGATGACTAAAAGAATAATAAATGCTAAAAGATTTTCAAAGAATGTACTCACCAATTGACAATATTAGTGGTATTGTATATTATAACTAATTTGGAAAGCAATTTGCAAATGTGTCAATTGGGTTAAGTGGTTAAAATGTTCAGGCTTTTTGACATGTGGATTCTAACTTTAGGCATAAACTTCAAGGAAATCCTTGACAAAAAGAAAGGTTTCCTATATACCAAACATTTATAGGGAAACTTTCTCTGGTAGAAAAAATATATAAGCAAAATAGTTATTCTCAGATTGGGAATGGCTAAATAAATTGTGGTAAATCAATGTAACAGAACATTATTGTTCTGTAAAAATGATAAACAAGATAAATTTGTAGAATCATGGAACCACATAAATAAATTGATGCCAAGTTTGGTAATCAGGTCCAGGAAAATATATCATATGATTTTCAAAATGGAAATGGAAAGTACAAACTAAAAACAATAAAAACTTTACAAAGAATAAACTCAGACCCCCCCAAAAAAACATGAGAAGACACATTTCCCCAATTTTGTTGCATAAATGTCAGGTACAGGGTTACAAACTACTGAATAAAATGAGATTTTTAAAAAATGTAATGATTTTGCTGGTTTTTTCCCCTCTTTTTCCTCTCAAAAATTGTCATGTGTCAATTTTTGGAGAACATGAGAAGGAGAATACAAGGGGAAAATTACATGATGTATAAATGGAATCTTTTAAATTAGCCCTTTACATTACTATAATCATTTGTTCAGCCATTCCCATAATCATTGGGCATGTTTTGGTTTTTGACTCCTGTAGATAAATAATGCTTATATTAACATCATTGTACATATCTTTTCTTGCTGATATTATCCCCCTATGGATATAGTTTTATTAGTCATAAAGGTAAAGGTCATAAATAATTTCTTTGCTCTTATTTTGATGGCCAGTAAGTTTAGTTTTATAATCTAGTATGGGATGAAGGTGCCTTACATTAATTAAATCCTGATCAAGATGTTCTCAGACCTAACCTTCAAAATTGGGGTGTCAGGAGGGAAGGAGGATGAATTCAGTTTGAAAATTCTATAGGTTGATCTAACAAGTACTATTCTCTGATTTGGGATACTTTTTTTTTTCTTGAATGGAGTCAGAGGTACAATGGGTATTAGTCATTAGAATATGATAGTAACCCATTGACAGGTAGCTCAGCTCCTTAGTTATTTTTGTTTGATTTATTTTTTTCTTTGTGGGGGTGGGAGCATAATCAGGTCCATGATTTCATTGGTATATGGAATTCATTCATTCTTTCAGTGCTGATCAGCACTTGTACTGAATAAGACTTAGAAAGTTGCCTTGGATACTTACTCAGAGTCACATAGCTTGTACATGTTGAAGTTTAGTCTTTCTGATTTCAAGGCCATCTCTTGATCCTCCTCTCAGTTGGTGAGTTTTGTTAAGACTAAGGCCAAATATTTGACTTCTAACTTAATAGTTACTTAAGTTGTTTAGTCTTATCTCCGATTTTATATTCTTGTGATCTTGAATGCAAGATCTTGTCTTACTTATTCCTCAGAACCTATCATAGAATTTTGCACTTAGTAGATATCTAATTAATATGTGTCAATTAAATATGACTTTCTGTTACTCAGTTCCCATCAATATACAACATTCAAATATATTAACATAAAAGAAATATTTACTAAACCTTATCAACCGTATGATTTGTAACATATCCATCCCTATCACAGCAAAATGCATTCTTTTCTTGTTCATCAAGGTCAAATTAGTCAACAAGAATTTATTGAGCATTTACTATGGCAATCAATCAATAAGTATTTATTGAAGACTTGTATGAACTGATCCAAAGGTGAGAAGAACAAGAGAACCATGTTTAAAACAGCACATTCTAAAGATGTACTTCCAAGGACTGAAGAATGACAAACCACAGTTTCAGAGGACTCATTATGAAGAATATTTTCCAATAAGTTAACAGAGAAATGATGCAAATTGCAGATACACACATAAACACATACTTAACATTTTTGTAGTTATGCATAACAAATTCCCAAACATGTCTGTGTCTCTCTCTGTCTCTTTCTCTCTCTGTCTCTCTCTCTTTGTTTATCTGTCTTTCTCTCTGTCTCTTTGTCTCTCTGCTTCTTTCTGTCTGCCTCTCTCTGGCTCTCTCTCTCTCTGTACATACATACATACATACATACATACATATATATATATGTGTGTGTGTGTGTTGCATGATATGTATAGATAATATTTACATAGATATAAAAAGATCTATTCAGGAATTTGCTTTGTATAACTGCATAGAATACATTTTTTAGAAGCTTTTGTTCCATTTCTTTTTTTTTTTTTTAAGTCCCCTCAATGTACCAATGGGGTTAGCTGAGAAAAAAAATTGTGTGTTTTAACTGAAAAAAAAATTGCTTTCCTTTGCCAGATATTCAGACAAGATTTTTCAGGATGCTTTACAAACAAAAGATGTTATTATTAATGTTTTTGGCCCTGATGCAGAAATGTTCATTACCTGAATCATGTAAGCATTACTATATTGTATTGTTGTGAGATATTAAGTATGTTTTGTTCACTCCATGATAGCAGTGTATTCAATTTCTTATATATATATATATATATATATATATATATATCTTGATAGCATTAGAAACAACGGAAGCTGATAATATCTCATCACTGACATCCAGTATGACATCTTTGCTTTGGACAGTTCTCAAATCTATCCTTCTGACATTTGCAAGAGCAATCTTCCTACAATATAGATATGACCATGTCATGCCCCTGTTGCTCAAGTTTTGGTGGCTCGCTATTGCCTCTAAGATAAAAATCCTATCCCCACAGCCTGATTCTAAAACTGTATCAGATGACATTTTCCAGGTTAATTCTGTATTATTCCCTTTGATGCAAAATAACTTGCTGTACTATTTTGTTCCCTTAACTCAACAATCCATTCCTGGTCTCCATTCCTTTTCCCACATTGTCCTCTATGTCCAGAAGGTGAAGGCACTTGTTCTTCAACTGCCCTCTTAAAATATTGTCTTCCATTAAAGCCTCCTTGATATACCGCTTCCCGAAAAAGCCTTTCCTGATCTACCTAGTTGATACAGCTTTTCTCCTCCTTAAATAAACAAGTATCTACTTACCCATATTCATGTAGTGTCTCCTCTCTGCTAGAATATGAGACCCCAAAGCTAGGAAATGTTTTCTTGTTTTATCTTTATAATTTCAGAATCTCTTCATATATAGAAGATATTTAATAAATGCTTGTTAAATTAAATTGTATGGTTTCCAAGAGGGACCCTGGATTTTGAAGTAAATAATTATGTGAAAGACAATAAGCTAGAAATAGCTGCTTCATTTAAAAAAGCAATAACTTAACCTATGTGAACTAGTTAATTCTTAATTTATCAGGGTATTGCTGTGTATCTGTGCTCTCAGAGCAATTTGATGATTGTTTGTTTGTTTTCCCCTAAAAGGGAACATGTTCTTAAATAAGAATTCCTTAAGTGTTTATTACTGTGTACTACAATTCCCTGCTTTCATGATGCTGTTTCTGAACTGCCTGTGTCTGTCAAAGACATCACTTTCTTTCCAGTTAACCACGTTTTACACCTCAGTCATAAATGACCCCTTGCTTTTCTTCACTGGCCATCATCAAATTACTTGCTATGTAATTCTTTTGAATTTATCTGTTTCTCTGTACATGCAGAATCACCACTTTATCTTAGTCCCTCATCAAGTATTTATTTAACTAATTATCCATTTATTTGTTCATTTATTTATTTTTAGTGAGGCGATTGAGTTTAAATGACAAGCTCAGGTTTATACAGCTAGTAAATATTAGTGTCTGAGAATTAGTAAATATTAAGTGTCTGAGGCTGGATTTGAATTCATGTCCTCCTGACTGCAGGGCCAGTGCTTCATCCACTTTGCCATCTAGCTGCCTCTCCCAATCAACTCTTGCCTGCACTATTGCTATAGATTTTTAATTATTCTTCCTGTTATTCCTTCTCTTCATTCTATTGCCTGAAAACCAAAGTTATTTTCCTAATGTACAGATCTAATCACGCCTCTTCTTATTAAACATCAGTGGCACAATGTTGCTTCTAAAAAATACAAGATCCTATTTCATATTTAATGCTTTATCAATTTAGCCACAGCTGACCTTCTTGGGCTTACTGCACATTTGTTCTTTTCATACATTCTGTGGTCCAGCCAGACTAGGCTGTTCCTTACTTAGCAGTCTAGCTCCTGTCTCCTGATCATTATATGGACTTTCTCCCATGTCCTGATCCAAATACTGCCTCTTGAATTCCCTTCCCTCCCTTCCAAGTTTAATACTGTCTTCCCTTATCATCTGAGTTTCTAGTGACCCCCCTCACCAAACTATTTTGCATCTCTTATCTATATATTTTCTATATACTTAGATGGATATGTGCATTTTCTTGTTGGAATGTAAGCAGGGACAGCTTTGTTATTCATAAGGCTATTAATCATTTATATTATGTCTGAAATTATGTGCTTACACTATCCCCAGTAAGCTTAGGGATGAAACTTACCTATTCTACTTTGAAACTGTGATCTTCTGAATCATTATTTCTACTTGTCTTATCCTTAAAGCTAACCTAAATCTCTCTTGCTACAATTAAAATCCATTACATATCCTTGTTCTTTTAAATAAACACATCTTTCTTGAGCTCCTCCTGTTGAAGGACACCATCATAGATTATGGAGATACTTAAAACAAATAGCATCTAACTTTAAGAAGCTTTTATTCTACTTAAGGAGTAGAGTATCTCAATAACCAGGAATATAAATATATACATATGCATATATACATATATATATGTATGTATGTATATATATGTATATATGTATGTATGTATATATATATATATGTATATATATATGTGTGTGTATATATATATATGTATATATATATGTGTGTGTATATATATATATATATGGTCATAGGAAGAAAGCCCTAAAAAGAAGGGACATGAAGAAAAAATTATTTTAGGAGGCAGTATTTGGTAAAGCTTTGGGGAAAATATGAATTTTAAGAAGTAGTGATGAGGAGGTAATGCTGTCTAGCATAAGGCACAGTCTTTACAAAGGCATATAAGGGGACTGACTTGGTCATGTTTGGGGAGCTGGCAAGTTAATTTGATAAAGACTGTATATATATGTGTGTTGTGTGATATGAAATACGCCTACAAAGGTGGTTAGTTGCAGATAGTGAAAGTCTTTAAAGTTAAACAGAAGAGCTTTTATTTAATTCTAGAGATAAGTGGGAGACATCGAAGTATTCTGAACAGGAGCATGACATGGTAAGACCTGCATTTTGGAATTGTCAGTTTGGCAGTTATAGAGATGATGGGTTTGATAGAATGAGATTGAAAGCAAGGATACCATTTAGGAGACTTATAATAGCTCAAAGAAGAAGAGATGAAAGCCAGAATAAGAGAGGAGAGATTAAGATGGATATGAGTTGTGATGGAGGTAGAATTGACAAGATAGATTGGATATGGAGTGTGAGGGAGAAGACGAAGTTATGTGCATTATGGAGTATAGTGTGAGATAATAGCTAAAAAGGTACTCTGGGAAAAGATTTAATCCAAGGAGAGAGTTTGTGTTTTGTGCTTGTATCTACAGTTCATCCTCAAAGTACCATCAGGGAAGTGATACCATGAAGTGCAAGTGAATTGGATTGAAATGGGGGAGCAGTCGCCTACTCACTTTCTCCTCCAGAGACATCTGGGTCCAGTGGCAAGATGTAGATCACATGGACTGGAGATGGCCCTGGATGCAGTGCTATATCCATAGGATTATCCACAACCCTATTAACTGCTCTTTTAAGTTAGGTCTCAAACAAAGCATTGTTAATTGAACCCAGCCTAAATACAGTGACTAATAGAGATAATCTAAGGAGTCCGTGAAATCACAGTTAATCTATAATAATGCATTAAATGCTTACTATGTGCCAAATAATGGGCTAAACTCCAGGGATACAGAGAAGTACAACACAGTCCCTGCTCTTAAGGAGCTCACATTCAAACTGGGCAACCAACATGCCAACAACTACATACCTAACAAGATAAATAATGAATGATGGAAGGAAATCTGAGACATGACCATCTTACATTAGGTGATGAATGAGTTGGTTTGATCAGCCAGTTTGAGCTGAAACAAGTGTCTGTTTGCCTGACTGCTCCAAAAGCTGTTTGCATTTTAATAAGGACCCGTGCTTTTGCCCAAAGCAATGACAAATATGGCAGTCATAGGCTTTGGCAGAGCCAGCTGGGGAGCTATTTTAGGGTCGGAGGGCTTTTCAGAATTGCTGAAATCATACGCTGCAGGCAGCTGCCTATCTTGCCTATTTGTAAAACTATCCTTAGGATAAGCTCACAATGCTTCTGTCTGGCTGTGTGGGACAGCTCAAAGAGTCATGGATTTAGGATCTGTTGAACATCTGAGCTCTGCCTCTTCCTAGCTATGTGCCTTTGATAAATTAACCTCTATTTTTTGAATCTTGGTAACCTCATCTATAGAATAGCTAGATACCAGAATACCTATCAGCACAATCTATTTCACAGGTTGTCATTGTGAGGATCAAATGCACTGATATGTAAAGAGCTTTATAAATCTTAAATACTATAGTAATGGAAAATAGCAATTTTATGTAGGCCTTGATCTTTTGTCCTTCTCAGTAGTAAAACTATTACTACTATTTATATAACCCTTTCAGCATTTTTAATGTTTTATGTATATTATCTCAATTGATCTTGATGTGGTCCTTTATTTCTGTCAATTTTGGGGACTAAACTAGTACTCTTTCCTTTTTTTGTACCTTCATTTCTTCAAAGGTGTTTCTTCCCCAAGGTGAATGATCTGGCAAGTTCTTTATTTGTGATAGATATTTTTTAGCTTTTTTAAAAGATAATCTTAATATTGAAGCAGCCATGTGATACTGGACTTGCTGTCCAGAAGCTGTGAATTGGATTCCTACCTTCAATGGGAAAATATCTTGACCTTCTCCTTATTTCCTCCTTGTAGGAGAATAACTTTCTTACAGGATTATTGTTGGCTCCAACAAGATAAACCCCTTTGCAAAATACTATACTGATGCTAACTATTACTATTAATAATTTATTAATACATTTTAGGTAATCCTTTGCAATTTATTGGAATGAGTGTTTTATCTTAATCCTTTAGCTTTCTTTTTCAAAATCAGGGCCATGTATGAACATAGCTGTTCTTCCTCAGTCACAGTACACTTGATCATCATTGTAAAATATTCAGTTCAGTTATTCTCATGGATTCAGTGAACTCCTGCATGCATGAGATTACTTCTATACTTTTTTTTCTTCAAAATTAGTTGGTTCTATGGACAGGTCTCCAATTTACTCTATGGATGTGATCAATTCTGAGTTAATACCCAATTTTTTCCATGAACTGAGTAATTAGGAAACTATTTAACTTGTCCAGGACTCTTGGAGCAGAGATGAATGCCTGCCCTTAGCATATTTGTTGGTAAATAGCTTTGGTCATGCTTTGGTTATTCTGGCATATTATATTTTGCATTTTTGGTAGTGCTGTGGTAATCCTTTGTTTTGAAATAACTTTAACTTGAAGCAGAGGTTTAGCAATCGTGTATGTGTGTGTGAGAGAGAGTGATGATTCCTATGGCCCTTTCTCAGAATGATATTTTTAAATGTATAAAATAATATAGGATTACAAAGAAAAACTGTTATATTGAAATTTTCCATATATTAAAAAAAAAAGCTAAATAGACCTGGGTTAAGCACTCAAAAATGCCATCATTTTGTTAGCATAAGCACTCCCTTCACTAGACAAAAATTGTCACTGTGGGAGATTTTTGTTGTTCATTTAAAATAGATCATTTTTTGGCATCCTCCCCTCTGAGGGTGTTTCTCTTAGAATTTAGGTATAGAATTTGGGGCAAAGAATATATATTTTGAGAACCAGTAGTTAAATATTTGTAGACATTTTTCAAAATCCACTTTTTGTCCCCTTTTCTGATATAGCGACTTTATTGTCATGAACTAAGATGAGAGCAACATAAGACTTCATATGTGTCAACAGGACCAAATAATTCATTATTTTTATGGTCAGCTTTCTAGTCATATATGTTTATCTAGGCTGTCGCTCAGAGAGTTCTGTGTTTTGTTGTTTTTTTTTTCAGTTTGGTGGAGGGGATACCTGGGATTAAATTCAAGTTGCTATATTTATATCCTATTTATGAATCAATCTTCAGTCACTTTCATGTATAATGTGAGAACAGGGTTGTTTTTTTATTATTGTTATTTGTTTGCTTGCTTTTAAGGACTATGTCTGAAACTATCAGACATGATAAATGCCTAACACAGTAATCATTTAGGAATCAGCTAATATTATATAATCTGATCATCATTTGATTAGAGCAAAGGTCAGATGGGAGCCAAAATAGAACAGTGAAGCTAAGATGCTGAGTGTGATTTAAATGGTTCCAAAAGACAAAATTAAAAGACATTGATAGTTATAAGCATTTCTTAAAGATACATATTTCACAAATGGTCCAAAACAACTAGGAAATTCTTTAGACCCAAACAGTGCTTAGTCTCTTGGCCAAATAGATTGAAATAGTAGACAAGAGCAATAGAGGTCTAGGATTCAAGTAAATTTTTCACACATAGAGGATGATGACAGAAGTGGAGTGACAGAATTCCCTCAGCAAAAGTGAAAGTAGTTGAGGGGGAATTGAGCCTGTAGAGAGGTAAAAAAGAAGATCCAACTAAGGCAGACAATCCCCAAAAGCAATTTTAGATTCAGTGGAATGTATTAAGCATTTATTAAATCTTTTCTATAAAAGCATGATGCTCAGTGCTAGGGATATAAATAGCTAAATTAAATAAACCCCATTATCAAAGAGCTCATATTCCAAGTGGGGGAAGATAATGCATATAAAGGATGACAGGTAAAAAAAATGAAACAAACTTTGCTTTAAAGAAAAATATAGTGTCATATTTTTATTAGCATCAAGGTTGGAACAACCATTTTTAGATTTTATTACCTTAAGACTTTGAAATCTTGAATGTACTTGTTAACTGTTATCTGCCATACCAACATTAAACTTATACAAGATTCTGTGACAGATGCAGGGACATAACTCTGCTTAACGCTCTACTGAGTATTGACATCCAAATGAGATGTAAATCAGGGAGACATTCTTACTTGAGGTGTTCATCATTGTCATGGAAGTTGTCTTGCACCAAGTCTCTACAAAAGTAGGATTCTCTATTGATGGCAATTTTTTTTTCTAAATATACTTACTTGCAGATGACATTGTATTAAATAGTATTCAGTCCTTAGGATACAGTGTCGACATGAAATCCGTGACAGTTAAGCTATCTGGAAAGACTAAATTTATGGAAAATATATCATCCAGAATAGGATAGATATTTAGCTAGGCTGCCACTCAGACAGTTTTTTGTTTTGTTTTTTTTTTTTTTCAGTTTCAATCAATCTTCAGTCACTTTCATGTATAATGAAAGTCCATTCATGTGCTCCCTTTCATCCCTACTAATTGTGAAAAGTCAGACTACTCAGCATTCCAGTGTTCCAAGAAGCTCTCTAACCCCGTAATTATACATGAATAATTAGTCTTTACTGGTTGAGAGGATTTCCAAACAGGGCTTTTCCCAAACTGATAGAATCACAAGTCTAGATCAATGTATATATATCTATCCATACATACATAATATGGACAAAGAAACAAAATAACAGAGGTAGATTTTATGGACATGTGTATTGCTTATATATGCTTGTGTTTGTATATGTATATAAATATATATATATGTATGTATATATATATATATATATATATATATACACACACATACATACAAACTTTGAATGTAAGCCTAGGGACTGACTACCTACTTGTCTAAGGACTAGACTTAGAGAGGAGCTCAACAAGTTGATGAATTCTTGGCTCTCACAACTCTTGAAGTCTGTTAAGTTGTCAAAGATATATAATGTATCAGTGGAGATTAGTCACATGGACAAAAAGTCTGATCCACAAAGAACTGAAGAGTATTCTATAGAATAACAGAGACTGGATTAATATTGGAAACCTGTCTAATGTTTTTCACTGGCCCCGAACTGTTCACTGCTACAAGGGCCCATGCCTTTACCACTAACGTTGTCTTGATGATGATAGATAGCAGTGAATCCTGGAAACTTTATTTCCTGGAAGATTTAAAATTATAAGTCATCTAAAGGACAAGGGAAAGACTCATTGTAAGCATCAATAGGTTCTGGTATATTGCTAGTGATTACTTGTTCATGACAAGGGAAATAAAAGACATCATTGTAGACATGTATGGAAAGAAAGGAGAGATGGGCTGGTTTTGTAACAACAGAAAATGATAAGGCAAAAGAGAGACAGCCTCAGTTGTGTAATGACACTCTTGGGATCAAAAATGAAATCAAAGGAAGACCTTGAGTTCCTTGGACGAATCTTCGGTGAAGGATTTATGGGAAGACATACCTGTGAATCACACAAAATGAGAAGCCACTGAGGAGGACTTATGATCTGTTTTGGAACAGGGAGTTCTAGTACCAGTGAAATCAGTCTTCACTTCATATAAAATGACATCCGTGGTGCAAACTCTTTAAAGAAAGGAATGGCTGTCTCTGAGAGCTTGGCTCTTTGAGAGAAAACACTGAGACTACAACGTGTACTTAATGTACACATGTATACATTAGATCCATCAGATGTAATGTGGCTCAAAAGATTTGATAAAGCAGAGTATGGCTGTGGTTATCTCCTTTAGACACCATGGAAGTTTTCTCCCACTGTGCCAGATTTCTATTTACAATTCTTTTAGTAATAATTCATCTAGAGCAGTAGTTTCCAAACTTTTGGGTCTCAGGAGGCCTAACCCTTAAAAATTACTGAATACAACTCCCCATTAAGCTTAAAAGCTTATATGTGAGTTATAGCTTTTGATGTTTGCCACATAGGAAATTAAAACTGCTAATGTAAAAAAAAGTGATTTATCTAAAAACATAATAATCCATTACTTGTTTATCATAATGTTTTAATGAAAAGTAATGCACATGCACACAAATGTGTTTATATTATAATATATACACATATGTATATATATGTGTGTGTCTATATATATAGACACACATATATTTAAAGTGAGTAGTGGCAGTTTTACATGTTTGTAAATATTTTAATGTCTGGCCTAAAAGAAGAGAACTAAATCTCTTATCTGATTCTGCATTCAATCTGTTGTGTTTTGTTTGCAGTGCAAAAAGAAAACTTGGCTTCATACAGATGTGTAGATGGGAAAAGAGATAAAATATTTTTTAAGAAAATAATATTATACAACTAGTTTTGAACACACAGACTCTCTGAAAGCATCTTGGGGAGATATCCTCAAGTCACACTTTGACCACTGATGAATGGACTACTTTTCACATTTTAAGGATGTGCTCTGGTAGCTTATAGAATGGCTGAGCCAATTCTATCTTAAGAACAAATCATCAACAAGCTATATAGTTTCTCATTGCTTGGCTTCAATGCAAATAAAGATACTGAAGGCACTGTCAATTTTTAGTGATAATAAACATATCTGATGCCTCATAGTATCGTGATGAACCTAAATTGTCAGAAGTTGTCCCTTTGAGACAAAGGATGGAAGCTGCAATGAGGCAGTGGAATGATTTACTTGAAATGACAATGCATTACTTGCTGAGTTGAACAACCACCTATCCTGCTGTCAAGGGCATCTTTTCTGGGCTACAGGTTGGACTAAATTGTCACTAAGTCACTTCCAAATATGAAATGCTGTGATTTAGAGATAATGAAGCACCAGGTATGATAAATCTCTCCAAGCTGGATGGTTTTCTCACATGTGGGAAAGAACTGCCTGTCCTATTATATCAGAGTGAATTCAAATAGACTTGGAATTTTGGCCACAAGTTGAGGATTTAGTCAGATAACTCATCAAAATCATTTCCTGAAGCAGAGAATGAGTTGCAATTTTCTTAAGTGCAAGGATCACCCAGAGTGACAAAATAAAAATATCTGAAGTTCAAATACTTATATTAGGAAACATATGTACTAGGAAAATAAATAACTATGAACTTTTCATTTGATTTTTACCAAATTGGAACTTTATATCTGAAAGATTGTTTTTTTTTTTTTTCATTTTCTTTTTAAAGAGGAACCAAAGGGGAACAATCAAAGTGAAAAGAAGTTTGAAGAGCACATTTAGAAATTTTTTCAATATATGTAATGTATTCCTATAGAAAAAGGGATATGAAAGGTAATTTTTGAGACAATAGTAATATATATTTTTTACGTCTCTACAAAGAATCAAACTAAAAAAGTTTTTACCTTTATAGTAGGTAAGGTTTAGGTAGGACGTAAGCTTCTATCTCACAAAAGATGTTCTACAGAGAAACAAGTTGTCACTGATGGCTCCTTCATGCTTAAGAAACTACATTAATCTCAAAAAGATATAAACCCGAGGATAATTGTTACAAACAAGAGTCATTTCTGAAGACCACACTCCATGCTGGATTTAAGATTCAAGCAAGTTTAAAACAACTTGGAGCTTAGGAAGGGGCATAGACTTATGATCTCTAAGTTGAATGCTGCAGAATATTTCTTGAAAAATCCGTGCTAGCTTAAACTGGAAGAAATGTCAGAAATCAGTTAGTTCAATTCTTATCGATAAGGATCTAATATGGCTCCTGAACTCATTGCTTCTCAAGCTATTCCATTCTACTCTTATACAACCTGGTTTTTTTTTTCCCCCAACAAGCTGAATTTAGTTACTCTGAAACTTCCACACATTGTCCCCGTCTCTACTAGAAAATTGCTATCATTCTGCCAGCATGTTCTGCACCCTATCCCTCCCTTAAAATCTAGTCTTCTCTTCTGTTTAAACCATGGGTTCTCAAACTCAGTTATGGCAAATGAGCTGAGGGGCGGAGACAGTGTGAATTTTTGTTTTTACTATAGTCCGGCCCTCCAACAGTCTGAGGGACAGTGAACCGGCCCCCTATTTAAAAAGTTTGAAGACCACTGGTTTAAACATTCCCAATGTCTAAAAGCAACTGATTGGCAACAGAATCTGAAACCCTGCTATGTTACCATTCTTTTGATTGTGCTTTATTAGCTCAGTATCCTTCCTTAGATCAGGACACTAGTATTGAAAGATGGAGAAAAACAGGACTATGAATTCCTTTGTTCTGAAAGCTATATTTCTAACAATACAGACTAAAATGTCATTAGTTCTTAGGATAGCTTCAGCTATCATGTTAACATGGTGAGCTTGCGGTCCCCTCCAAAGCTGTTTTCTTACCTACATGTTACCTGAATAATTCCCCCTTATTTAGTTATTGAACAAAGAACTCTACATCTTTATCTGTTTGATTATAATTTGGCTAATTATTCTAATCCCAAAATCTTTCTAGCCGTGCATCTGTCATTCAGTCAGCTGTGTCTCCTATGCTATAAAATGTTGAAAAGGATTGAGGGTGGCTTCCTGAAGGCATTCTCTTAGAGATCTCCCTCTAGCTACCACATAATAATTGAATTAGTTATGAAAATATGTAAATAAGCATGCCAAACAGTAAAGGAAGGCCTCATGAGAAGTTGAAACAAAAGCTTTGTTTAAACCATGTTTTGTTTTGTTTTGTTTGGCCTTACCAATAAAGATAACTGTCCAAAATGGAAATGTGGTTAGTTTGACTTGACATCCTCTTGATGGGCCCATCTTGTAATTAACACAAACTATTCCATCAATAATCTCTTATTTTACTTCATTAGGAATTAAAAGTGAAATTCGCTGAATTCAGAATTTTGGCCACAAGTCGATGATTTATTTGGTCGGTAACTCATCAAAACCATCTACTGAGGCGGAAAGTAGCTGCCATTTCCATAACTGCAAGGATTACCCCGAGTGAGAAAATCAAGATATCTGAAGATCAAACACTAATCCTAGGAAACAAATATGAGGAAAACAAATAACTATGAAATTGAAAGATTATCTTTTTGAAAATCAGGACCAACACCACCCTATTGTTCTATATAGTTCCTACTTATTTTGAGTATTTTCCCCATGAAAATTAAGGAACCCAAGATTTTTAAGATAATTGTGGAAAGCTCAGCTTTCCCACAAAAGCAGTAACGCAACAATGCATTTCTTTTATTATAGTAAGGGTATCATTAAACTGGAGGTTTAAAAACAAAACCCCAAAATTTCCAACAGTCTGGGCAGAGACACAAATGCCCACGGAATGGCACAGTCAAGTTTCCGTAAGCAGCTGATGATATCGAGTACCAATGAGTACAAATAACCGACTCCTGTCTACCTTCTGGCTCTCTGTGCCGACTGGAGCAGTCTGTCACTTTGGAACCATCCCAATCCGAGTCGCTCTGCCTCCAAACAAGGGGCGCCGCATCCTGCGGTCGCTATCTCGCTATCGCCCTCCTCTGTCCCTCCCTGTGGCGTCTGTCTTGTTCCACGTCCATCAATACTCCCCCTTCCCCCCTCCCATTTCCCCCTCCCCCCTTGCGGCTGCTATCACCCACAGTCGCCACCCACCGGCTGCTGTCATCCCCAGTGGCTGCCGGGATCCCCAGAAGGGGCTGAGCGCGCCCTCCATTCCACCTCCAGCTGGAGCAGCACGGGGCGCCCTAGGCTGCCTTGCGATGGTATTCCGGGGGCGCCACGCCATAGTCTCCGGCGCTGAAGAGGGCAGGCGCGTTGTCGGCCAGGTAGGCCAGGAAGTCGTGCAGGTGGCCCAGCAGCAGGGCCAGGCTTCGCTCATCCAGGGGCGTGTAGGCCAGCATGCCGCCAATGCGCACAAAGAGGCGCAGCAGGTGCGGCGCGCCGTAGATGCGGGACATGGGCACTTGGGGGTGGCGGGCCAGCACCTCTGCGTACTGCGGCCGCTCGAACTTGTACAGCAGCTGCGTGCCCAGCATCACGTTGAAGTACTCCTTGATGCCGGCCAACACCTCGGGCGCCACCAGTGACTTCTCACCCCGGGCGCGCGCGTACTGCTCCAGGATGGCATCCACCGGCACCTGCGCGGGCAATCCGAAGAGCTGGTTCTGCTTGGTGACCAGGTCCCAGTCGTCCACGAGCCACGGCTTCAGCTCCTCAGGGATCTCCACCTTCACCTCCACCCGGTTCCGGGCCGCCTCTTCACTCTCCACCGTGGGGTCCGTGGCGCTCCGCCTGCGGCGAGGCGGCCCTGAAGCTTCTATGGGGCAGCCAACACAGCCGCTGCCCTCCCCGTTGCCTGCCACCTCCTGGGGCTCCTTCCGGGCCCGCCCCCCATTTTTCTGCTGCAGGCCCGGCCCCGGGATCTTGCGCACCCGGAGCCCGCCTCGCGCCTTAGTCCCGGCCTGCTGCTCCTGGTGGGCCCGGAGCAGCTCGCTTTGCCGGACCAGGTTATTCTCCGAATATTCAAGGACTCGGTTCTCGGGCACCCACTCGTCCCAGTTCTTGTTCCAGCCCGTGTAGTGGATCAGGTACATGACCGAGCCGGCCTCCACGTCCGTCTCGGGCTCGGCTGCCACCTCGGCCACCCGCATGCATTTAGCTTCATAGAGCAGAGAGCCGTGCAGGCACAGGAGCCGCTGGCCGGCCTGGAACTGGGCCTTCGGGGCCCCGGGCTGGGATGGGGGCCGACTCTTCCTGGAAACCTTGGGCGACATGGCTACTTCAGCTAGGCCGCAGCTGCTCCCGCTACACAACAGCCCCAGGCCTAGTCAGCTCCCTATCCACTCCCGCCAACGGCTGTGGACAGTGCCGTAACCACGCAGGCGCGTAGAGCTCCTTATTGCCCAGGGACACTCCACTGCGCAGGCCCGAGGAGGAAGGAGAACCAATGGTGGCACAGAATGCAGCCTTCCACCCTTGGCTTGCAGCCACACCCCGGCCATGGAATTGACACTGAGCTTTAGAGCAGGTGCCTCAAAGGCTGGCCAATCACAGTCTGGCCCATCTGGCCAATCATAACCCACCCACATGGGTCTGGCACCAGGAGCAGATTTAAAAGCACCCTGGGCAATAATGAGAGGGTTAGTGCGACAGCACCAGAACTCGGCACAGCCCGCTTCTCCAAACAGTTGGTCCAGGGCGATGTGCATAGGCATCCTATCCTGCCCCTGTGGGGAAGCTCGCTGTGGCCCAGCCAGTGTGGTCATTTGTACCTATATAGGCAAGGGCCCATTACACTATTGCTACAACCTACAGTCACAGCCAAGATCTGTGTGAGAACAGAGACGGAACCCTGGGCACAGGCCTGAGGCTGCCACCTTAGCACTGCCCCTCCCCAGTGTGAGGCCGGGCCAGAGAGGAGCAGGAAGAGGCCTGAGCCAGGGTGGGTGATGAGGGGCAGAGGGAGAAGGATGCCCACTGTCCACATGCTGGGAGTGCGGATACCACAAGTATACAGACCACAGACACCCTCCTAGGTAGCCATGCCTTTCCCACGGGAGGAAACAGTACACAGCCTGAACCGCCCGGGTCTTGTATCTTTCTCAACTAGCAAGTGTGGCTCAAAAGGCGACACAGTGAGCTCGTGGTGTATGTACCCTGGAAATCCTTCAGAACCCTCCACCATCTTTTTGCTTCCTAATGGCCAGAGTGGAAGCTTCTTGGGGGGCAGGGGGTACATTGTTTTTGATGGTATGGCAGGGCCTAGTACAGTATCGGAGCCATTAGCTACCTTGAAGAACTTCCCTCTTTTCAATCCCTGACCATCTTTATTATCACTACCAGCATCATCATAGTAGGTACTTTATAAGTACCTTGTTGATGAACTCCTTATTCCATTGTCCACCATCATCATCCATCATCATCACCATCATCATCATCATAGTAGGTGCTTTATTAGATGCACTACCCTCTTTTCCATCCTCACCATCATTTATTGTTGTCCCCACCACCATCATCACCATTATAAGTGCTTTATTAATACCTATCTACTGAACTATTCTTATTCCATCTTCACCATCATTAAATTATCATCATCATAGTAGGTGCTTTATTAATACCTATTGATTGAACTACTTTCTTATTTCATCTGGATCAGCAGCAGGAGCAGCGGTTGTCACCCAACATCATCCTCAACATCATCTAGCTTCCAAGCACTTTACTAATATTTATTCTCATTTAATTAATTAGCAGGCATACAAGTTAACTCCTATAGTAACAACTGTTACTTCTGGCTTATGAAAAAAAAAAAAAGAGAGAGAGAGAGAGAGAGAGAGAGAGAGAGAGAGAGAGAGAGAGAGAGAGAGAGAGAGAGAGAGAATGAGAGAAGAGAGAGAGAAATAGACTCAGAGAGACAGAGTGAGAAAACAAAGAAAGCAAGGAAAGAAGAGAAGGAAAGAGAAAAGGATTTTCTTATTTCTCATGTGAATTAACTTCTTTTTTTCTATTATATCTTCTGTTTTTCAAACCATATTCAAGGCATGGGTACTCTGTAAAGACTTGTAAAACCTATTTTCATTTGATTGCTGTTGAGTTTTATCAGTTTATTATGACTATTAATATATTTCACATTCAACTTTACATATATATATATATATATATATATATATATATACATATATATATATATATATATATATATATGTTTTAGCGCCTGTCTTCCTGATATATGTTTTTCTTCTTTCTACTGTTAGATAAGCTTCTTAAGGCAGGGACTGACTGTAATAGGCATGTCTCTTATATCTACAGCTGTGGTGCATGTCTACCTTGTAAGCCTCTTTTATGCCAGCCCGCTATTCCTGGAGGTTTGAAGGAATTATATTTGCCTGGCTGGTACTTAAATAAAAAAATACTTGTCACATATTGGTTATATAGTCTGTGTTGTTGAGGAAGAAGGATGATGGGAGTCATTACTCATGACTTTGACCAGGTCACCTTCACCAGTATGAACAAAAGTAGACTGATAGTGTATCTCAGTCAAAACTGAGATAAAACTAACGAATGTTTATAAGAGAGAAAACCAAAAGATTGCCTTGGCTTATTTTACCAAGACTTCTGAACCAATCAGGGAGTGTATTGCCACCTTACAATTCTTACTTGGATATAAATTAGGTAGCTTTATGTAGTTTGTAGAGTGCTACAATTAGAGGTTGGTTGAATTGAACTTGAATGCCAGATATTAGATATTTTATTTGACTTCTCTAATTATCAGCTTCCTTATCTGTATAATGGGAATAATAATAGCATTTTCCTCCGAGGATTGTTGTGAGCTAGAAAAAAAAGAGGAAATAGAATATGTAAGGCATAGTTTAAACTTGAAAGCCTTATAAGGTTGATATTATAGCTTATAATTTATGGGTGTTGGAGCTCCCCTCCCACTTTACTAATCATAAGCCTTCTATACCCTTTCATTTTTCAGAGTTCTTACCCATATTACCCCCTAAAACCTCTATTAAGAATCTATCAACATTCTAGAGCCTTATCCCTCCCACCCCACTCTATCCACCTCCATGCTCCATAGCTTATGGGACTTAGAATGCCAAGCTCACATATTTGCTTTGTGACTGGTTCCTTGGAAAAGCTATTTATTCTTAACTAGAATCTGTCAGAAGTGGCACTTCAATTTTGAAATAAGTATAGTATTATATTTTATATTACATCTTTTAAATAGCATTCTGTAGCATTGTCCCTATTTTATATTTGTATGTTATTGCCTTTTGATTAATTAATCTGTAGTAGATATGAAATTTAGTATCTCTGAGATCTTGAGCAAGTTTCATTTTCTTTATGTGCCTCTAAAATGCAGGGGATTGGACTAGAAGACCTTTAAGAATTTTCTGAGAGCCAAATACTATGGTAATATAATTTTATTGGAAGTAAATGTTCAAGGCTTAATTATATCATTGGAATCTTCCTTACAAATTTCTTGGTGAAACTCTAGAACAATATTTCCCACTTCCATGAAAGTATTTGGAAACGTTACAAGCCCATACTAGCTTTTGACAAATCTACTAAAGATGCTATTAAACCTGCTTTTTATTATTTCAGAAATGTAGCTTGAATCAAGTCCTGGATGACTCCTGTGGATGTGGAAATTGTTTTCTATATCTTTGTCGCATACAGATTGGATTAATGTAATTCTCTGTTTGTACCTTCATCCATATCATCATTGTAGAAATTGCAACACACTTGGGTTGTGGTAATAAGTATGATCCACAGTTCTCATGGGATAGTAAAAAATCTCACCATTGCTGAAGTCTCTCTATTGACTTCTTGTTCTTAACTGACTTGAATTTAAAATTGAGGATTTGTATGTCTGTGAAGACTTAAATAATATGTTCACACAGAATAATTTGTTCAGTTCCAGAGCTAAAACTTAATATCCGTTTTCAATCCTCATGGATAGTAAATCCCTGGTCATTCAGTTCACAGGGCAGGACTCTGGCGACTAAGGTAAATATGACCTCATTTTAGATATTCATTGAAAAATTCCTTCCTCTACTCCCTCCAACTCCCTCCCTTCTTCCCTCTCCCAATAAGCATTACTGGAATTGTTAGTGGATACAAAATTTGAGTTGAGTTTCACACTCTAGTCTTCCCTTTCTGCCTCTTGTGGGTATTACAGATGAGTAATGAAAGAATCAAAACATGTATGATGGGATAGAAGGTTGCTGAAGATAGTTGCCATATTAGCTATCAGATTGTAGGAAAATGGAATCTGACAAAAAATAATCAGTAACCATTTTTGTCTTTTAATGTCTTGGAAATATCAGAAAGAAAATGGGAAAAGGGTAGTTAGCATCATGCACTATACTTAATATTTTATAAATATTATCTTATCTCATTCTTACAACAATTCTGGGATGAAAATGATACTGTTATTCCCATTTTATGGCTAAAGAAATTATGGCAGATGAATGTTAAATACCTTGAGAAAGGATGCATAGATGTCATAAAGGTCACACATATCTTAGGGTCAAATTTGAACTCTTTCTGACTCCAGGCCCCAAATTCTATCTACCATACTGTATAGTAGTTACTGAATTAATGAGGAATATCTCAGTAAATTGTTAGGTTTATGTATTTTTAATCATCCTTGCCCACTTTGATTAGCTTTTTACCAAATTTCTGCAGTATCTCTCTCCATCTGTCAGTGTCAAGTAAAACTTTTGAGTCAGGACAAATTGGCTTCACATTCTTTCTTGGGATCTTAAGCCATGTGACTCTGGACAAGTAATGTATTCAATAATTTAGTCTCAGTTTCTAGTATAAAATAATGCTGATAATTGAGAGCAGCTACCTTGTACAGATGTGTTCTATAAATGCCAATTATTAATTGATGGCCTTTTTTTTATAATCCTAATTCAGATTGTCTCCTTTCACCTAGCTTATTGTAATAATCTCCTAATCAATCTCTCTTCATGTAGTTCCCTCACTTTTAAGTGCATTCACCAAACAAGTGATAAAATAATTTTCTTATGGTATAAGTCTGACTTGTGTCACTCTCATGTTCAAGATGTCCCTAAAATACACATTTCTTAGTATGGAAGACCCTTCACAGTTTGTCTTCTACTCAACTTCTTAGCCCAATTCACATTATTTTCTTTAATAAATGTTATATCCCAGATAAACTGACCTACTTGCCATTGTAGGTTATTACCTTGCCAGGTAATGGTCTCTGAACATTACCTTCCTAATTCATTGCTTTTGTAATTTAGGCTTTGCTTAGGACACCATCACCTTTGCCTCTTCGCATCTCTAGCTTCCTTTGAGCCTCAATATATGATAGCAGCTATGGGAAGCCTTTTCTGATGACCAAGTAGTAAATCTGTGTATACATTTTATTTCCCTTGGTAAAATCTGAGATATCTGTGGATAGATATTTAATTTCTTTCTCCTTTTTACAGCATTAGACATAGTCCTTGCATAGAGTAGACTAGAATTTTTTTTCAATGATCTCGTGAATATTTTCTTTTTTTCAATTAATTTTATAATTATAATTTTTTGACAGTACATATGCATGGGTAAATTTTTTACAAGATTATCCCTTGTATTCATTTTTCCAAATTTTCCCCTCCCTCCCTCTACCCCCTCCCCTAGATGACAGGCAGTCCCATAATAAATGTGTTACATAGATTAGAATTTATTAAAAAATAATTCTTAAATTTAACACTTCCATCCAGTTCTTTTGTATATGTAAGTTCAGAATTTGACTTGTACCAACAAAAGACCTGGATAGAATTTGGCATGAAATGAAAATGATCAAGAATTAATATTACCCCTGTTTAACCTTTATTTTATTCTATATCTCCATGATAAAAATAAATGTAGAATATCAATCAGATGTTTTTCCCCTGAAAAATTGTATAATGGTTTCCTCTCATTGTACTGTGATATCATGTCATGTAGACATAAACTTTTCTTCCAGAAGATAGAAGAGTAACTCAAATCATAGAATAATAACAGGTTCATATTTATGCAACAGTTTGTGGTTTACTTAATTTGTTCTTTATGTAGATTAAAAAAATGAATTGGATTGTAGAGGAGTTTAATAACTAGCTCAGGTGTATACAATTAGCCAGTGACTTCCAAATCCTATGTTGTTTGGGATACTTATTTATGCATATTCCATTTATAATGAATTCCATCATTTGTTTCCTTGTGGATTCTTGGAGAAAATTCATCTTAAACCTTGTCTTTGCCATTAAATCCTGGAAGAAGAAACCTACTAATGTCTTATTAGGGGTGAGTTTTGCTAGTATGGCAAAAAAAAACATTTTTAAACTGAAGTGACATATAATTGTATACCATCTACTTTGTGCTACTAATGCATCACTTGCCTATCGGAATAACATTGTATCTCTTCTTTAAATTGTTTTCCTCCCAATCTTACAAAATGGAATCACTTATTTCCATAGTAGCAGGATATACTTTATTAGAGAGGGAAATCGTAACACATTTTAGTTCATAAAATTTTGTTTCCTTTTTTATTAGTAATATTAAATGTGAGAGTTTCTATCCCCTTAACTTTGAATGCAGTCATAGACATGTCCATCATCAGCTAGCAAAGTAGTCATTTGAACCTGAACAGATTCAACCTGTCATTAGTGGAAGCCATTCCCTCTTTATGTAACAGGATTAATATGGTGTGGTACTTACAATCTCGGACTCTAAAAAACCACTTGCATCTGCTTTTTATTCAAGGAATCTTGGAAGGGAGCCAGGTTTGTGTAGCGCCCGAGCCCATTGCTTACGTATTTGACAGTAACATCTGGCGGCACAGATGCTGAATTCTAGAGAGCCATAATTATTTTGAGAGGAGGAAGACAGTGTCTCACACAGTTATTATCATGCTTCTACCGCAGGTACTAGAAAGAGCGGATCATTTTTGCTTTCCTGACAGCATATGTTTTCACAACTTTAGAGATGAGATTTCTTGATGATGTACAACATGAAGATTAAGAATCATTATATGTTTTTAAGCAAGAGATAGGTTAAAAAGAGCATCAGGGTTGTGAATGAAAATGTTTTGTTGTCCAAATGCCAGTTCAAAAGCTATTGAGTGTGATGCCAAAGTATGCAGGATAGCCTATTACGAGGAAAAGCTGATGACAACAATGTCTCTTGATTCCACACTATGTCCTGGAGCCACTCATAAATAAGACTGTCAGATTTTGTACCAATGAAAAGAGTTTACTGTAGGTTTGTTTATCTCTGCTGTGAAGATTTTCTCTTTCCCATCCCTCTCTCAGACAGATTATTACTTGAGAGAAGATGACAGGCACCTCCAAGTTTAAGAGGGAATATTGTATGTGCTCAGAATGCACCTAAAGTATTAATGGGCATGTTTTCCTTTTGCAACCTTTCTACCTTAGCATGTAGATAAAAACTCTGATTTGTAGGTTGCTAGAGTAGCAACATAGCTGGATCACCAACTGCAATTTCCCATTATTAACAATTCACAAAGGACCAAGAATAGATTACTTTAAGGAAGAATAAGGATGAGTAGGGTGTACTGTTCATGTATTATAGTCTTTCCTATCGCAGCTTGATGACACTATGCTTTTAAAAATTGTGGTCAGCAGGTCTTGAGATGAAGGTTCTGTATAGAGAATAACTTGTGATAATTTTCAGATGAAGAAATTAAAACCATTACTAGTCATATGAAAAAATACTCTAAATCACTATTGATAAGACAAATCTGAGATACCACTCTATACCTCTCAAGTTGGCTAAGGTAACAGTTAAAGGTAATGATAAATGTTGTGGGAGATATGGGAAAACTGGAACACTAATATATTGCTGGTGGAGTTGTAAACGGATCCAACCATTCTGGAAAGTAATATGGAACTATACCCCAAAGGGGATATTTCACTTTTTTATTGATGTTTGCATTTTCTTTTCTTTTTTCTTGTTTTTATCATTTTTATTTGATTTTTTCTTGTGCAGTATGATAATTGTGGAAATATGTATAGAAGAATTGCACATGTTTAATTTATATTGGATTAGTCATTATCTAGGTGAGGGGTAGGAGGAAGGAAGGGAAATTTTTTTGGAATGCAATGTTAAAAAATTTTATGTATATGTTTTCAAAAAAAAGCTTTAATTAAAAAAACTCAAAAAATAAGAATTATTGCTTCAATATTGGTTATAGTCTGCAGTGAGAGCCATCTGACCTCTCTCCATCTACCATTTTATCTCAGAGACAAGTCTGGGGAAGGTTTGTATCTGTTAGAGTTGAAGAGAAGAGCACTCATTGAATACTCTTTGAAGGCTCCCACATGCTTATGCATCCTCTGGTTATGGTAGACAACTGGGCCACATTGATAGTTGGTTGTATTTCTAATTCTGCTTGGGGATGTAATAACCAAAGCACTTAAAGGAAGAGACTGAGCAGGTATAATTTCAGCAGCCTCGCTATTAACAAATTTGCAGTATACAGAAATTATATAAAGGAAGGGGAGGAGAGGAAGAAACATTAAATGCTTACTATGTGCTTAGAAGTACTATTACTATGCACTATACTGAGCATTTTACAGGTATTATCTCATTTCACCTCATAACAACCAATTGAGGCAGATGCTATTATTGTCCTTATTTTTACATGTGAGGAAACTGAGGCAGAAAGGGATTAAGTGGTTTGTTCCAGGTCTAGACAGCTAGTGTTTGATGCCAGACTTGAATTTGGATTTTCCTGACAACTCTTTTGTACCACATTGCTGGGAAGATAGAGGGAAATAGGGCATATCTAGAACGTGGGAACAACTATGAATATGTGGAAATTTGAGACTATTTGCCCATTATACCTGCATTTGCTTCCATCAGGCTACTGTCCTCTCAAAAAGGTGACTGGGAACACGAGTGGACTGAGTGAATTGTCCTAAATTGCCTTCACCACAGTATACCTCGTACCCAGTTTCCTTTTTCTATCACTGCCCTCCAGGGCCTTTAAGACTCTGGCTGCTGAGTGGAGAACAGCTCTGGAAGGGAGCATTCTCATGATGTTTTCCAATTTCACTTAGTCTTTATAAAATTCACAAGTCCAATTGCTGTGGCCTCATGAGGAAAAGACAGGGGGGGGGGCAAAAAATAGACAGGGGTTGATTGACTTGTGCTAAGTTTCTGCCTCTTATTACCTTGGACAGCCATTTAACTTCTCTCAGCTTCAGGTTCTTCATCTCTAAAGTGATTTGAAATAGTTTCTCTGGGCCCCTTCAAACTTCTAATGTTTTTATTATCTTATATGCATCTTCATTTTATATTTAATAGTTGTTGGTTTCATTTTAGCAATATTTAAATTCTTTTAGTAAAATACTAAAACAAATTATAGATTTAAAATAAGGTACATAATTTATAAAACTAATTTTCAGATATTTTACTTACCTAAAATTCCTTACATAAATATTTTTACTACTACATTGAAAATAATATAAAATTTTCTTGCATGTATAAACATACTTATGGCTAAAATAAAAGATTGTGGAACTGTGACTAATCTGCCCTCCAGGTATGTTATATTTCATTCTTTCCTCAGGGATTTTTGGTGTGCTTGGGGTTTTTTTTTTAGGGGAAGCCTCTCATTTCTTCCTTGGTTCGATTTCCTAATTTTAAGGGGTTCAAAAACCCAATTTGGTTTAATTATTTGACTTAAAATGAGCATTTGCTCCTTCATAGCATTGATCTGACCAAGTTCCAAGCCCAAAACTCTTCTAGGCTTGTGGCTTCCTGAGTTTCTGGCTATTGGATTGATTGCAGTGTTTGGTGTCTAATTCTGAGACTCTAAGTTTGACGGAGCTTAAGTTTTGGTCCAGGGCTCTGCTCCCTGCCCCTGGACCTGAAAATGACAAACAAAACAGATAGAACCTTAAATTTCAAGGTGCCTCAGGGCCTGAGAGAAGGGGAAGGTAGTTTTACTCTTGACTCAATGACTAAATGATAGTACTCCGTGAATGAATGAGTCATCTACTCCCTGTACATCTTTGGAGAGATTGAGACAGAAATAGAGACTATCCTAGACTGGTACTTTTAAAGATACAAGCAGTTCTGACTCTGTAGCCAATGGAAAAAGGATATTTCTCCAACCTCTTGATTCCTACAACACACACACCTACGCACGTATATATACGTTCTTATGTGCACTATGTGTATGACATAATCTGTGATTGATTATTTAATTCACACTTTTTATGTTAATGAGATATTAATATTTTCCTCTGGTTTTGAAGGGTAAGGAAAGAAACACTAGAGTACAAAATAATAAATTGTCAGATAATCATAATATTTGAAGTGAATTTAAAATGTCAGTAGCTAAAATAATTTTGGCTAAATTAATGTATCATATTTAAAGAGTTTGTCACATAGTGAGTTGGCATGGTGGATAGAATGTCATGACTCAAGTAAGGAAGACTCATCTTTCTGAGTTCAAATCTTGCCTCAGGCACTTACTAGCAATGTGATCCTGGGAAAGTCACTTTTCCCTGTTTGTCTCAGTTTGCTCATCTGTAAAATGAAATGGAGAAGAAAATAGTAAGCTGTTCCAGTATCTTTGCCAAGATGGAATCATGAAGAGTTGAACATGACTGAAACAACTGAACAACAACTTAAAGAGTTCTGTAAACTATTTCAGAAAATCTTAGAATGTCTGTATTTTAAAATGATATCTTATTTTTCCAAATACACGCAAAGATAGTTTTCAGCATTCACCTTTCTAAAATATTATATTTCAAATTTTTCTTCTTCTTCTCCTCTGCCCCTCTCTCAGAGACAACAAGCAATCTGATATAGGTTAAACATGTGCAATTCTTCTAAATATATTTCCATACTGAATATGATTTTAGACTATACACAGATAGCTTTTTCAAGAATTGATAAAGTTTTTATTGAGTGTGTAGACAGAATTATTCTGTTTGACAATACTTCATTTTTAATCACTGAATGATCTCTGAGATGCACATTAACTCTGAATTTCAATTTGTCTATAATATTTATTTAATTTGGTTGAAGTTGGGCCAATAATATTTATTCTATTGATTTCATTGTGATGTTGATACTAAGGAAGCTAAAGTTATAGTTCTTGTAAATTATTAAAACAAGTTTGAAAGCAGTGCTTAGTGTTTGTGTCTGCTACTCCCCAACCCCTTTCATTTCTTCATAGCCTTTGTGCTTTGTTAATTTAGTGAACTTCATTAAGCTTATTCCTTCTTTTGACTGTTGACTCTTCCCTTTCTATGTTGTTGATCCTTCTTTCCCCCAAAAAAATCTGTTACAAATAAGAATAACATGGAATTTATATTTAATACATTGTCAAAACTATCTCTTGCATTCTGTCTGCTTCTGCCTTTCTGTTTCCCTGTCTTTCTCATTCTATGCCATCCTGCTGTTTTTCCATTTTCAGAATTTTCTCTAACTTATACCAATTTCTCCAAGCATAAATTTCATTCTTCACTTAAAGATGTCGTTAAAAGACCAACATCAGAAATTATTTGCTATGCTCTTATTGTATCTAGATATTGTTCTAAGCACTAGAGACACAAATAACAACAATATTACTGTGCCTACCCTCAGGATGCTTAAAATCTATACACATAAAGGGGAGCTGGAAAAAGGAGGACAGGAAGATGGAAGAAAAGTGGAAAGGGGAGAGGAGGGAAGGTGTGAACATTTCCTTGTAATGTTGCCTCCCTGAATACCAAAACATGAGCCTCCACTGAAAATGTACAAGGAATTCTGCTTAATCAAGTTTGCATCCCCCAAAATCAGAACAGAGAAGTCACATGAAGAATAGATTAAAGCCAAATATTTATATTTGAGTGTGTGTATGCATATTTGATTTTGTTTTTTCAAGGCAATTGGGGATAAGAGACTTCCTAGGGTCACACAGGTAGGAAGTTCAGTGTCTGAGACCAGGTTTGAACTCAGATCCTCCTGACTCCAGAGAGTACTCTACCCTCTGCACCATCTAATTGCCTCCTAGATATTTGTATTTTCTTATGTTTTGATTTTCATTTTTAGCATCCTGGGCTTGTAGAATTTCAAACTTAACTGGGTGATTCTAGGTCAAATAAAGTGCAGGTCCTTGGAAAGTAGGATATAGAGACTTTGATTACCTTTATAACTATTCTGAGAGTCAACATCCTGAAGTAATGAGATTAATGACTTCACAGTAGTTTAAAACCAAGATCACATTTTAATATAAATGGTTCTTATGCTAAATTAACATGCCCCATTACCCATGTCCTTTAATTGAAAAATTAGAGACAAGTTAAATGCTGGGGGAGAATCTCATGGTATTCTATATTTAGTAAATAGCATATCGAATCATAGCATTTTAGAGCTGGAAGAAACTTTTGAGATCAATTTTTTCTAAACTCTTCATTTTATAAAAGAAAAAAAAAACTTAAGTATAGAGAAGTTAGGAAGCCTTCCAAGGGGATACAGGAAAATAAGGTGGCAGATTTAAGACAAGAATCCAGATGTCCTGATTCTAAGATCATTTCATCCTAAAATCCAGTTTTGCAGATAGAATGGTCAGAAGTCTTCTGTATACATTTTTGCATAGAATTGTGATTCATGAATTTGGGCCTCTCCATGTGGCTTTCAGTTCCAAAGCAGTGGAGCAGACATTTTTACACTTAATCTGGCTATAAGGTATGAAAAAGGCAAAATTAGTATTCAGGACAATAGAGTCAAAATGCTTTCTGCAACTGTTTATTTACATTCCCAAACTTGTTCAATAATACATAGTCCACTAACTACTAAAGAGACTATTGTGGCCAACTATTAGAATCGATGCTGTCATGCTCAAGCCATTTTCTAAATAAGAAGAATAAGGGACATTTCCTATCAAATCCATTCCCATGTAATTCCTCATATAAACTACAAAAGCAAAAATCCTCCTTAAATTAGGCTTTGAATATTCCATGCTTAGTCGGTTTAAATCACCTGGCATCCTTAAATCATTCATATACTCAACTTTTTCACCCCCTTTTAAACCTGTATGGCTAGGAATTAGAAATGCAAAGAAAAGAAAGGACTGTCCCTGTCCTTAGGAAACTTTCATTAGTATAGTGGGTATGAAGATATGTCTGACTGACAGCCATAGAAACAAATACTTTTAGTTATATACTACTCAAGCATGATCTCGTAATAAATTTCCAACTCAAATGCTGTATAATTACATAATATAAGTCTTTAGTAGATTGATTGATATGGAGCTAGATAAGTAAATTAACCTGTCTTTGTTATTATATTGGCTAAACTTGCCCATAAACAATTAATATTTCAACAGTTGTTTAGATCTGTCTTTATTTGTGTGAAGAATGTTTTTAAATTGTGTTCATATAGTCTCTAGGTTTCTCTTGGCAGGGAGGCTCACTAATATTTTATGTTGTTTGCAGGTACTTTAAATGAGATTCCTTAATAATTTCTTGAAATATGAGGTCTAGGCTCCTTTTTTTGATCATGGATTTTGGGTAGCCCAGTAATTCTTAAATTATCCCTTCTTAATTATTTTTCCAAGTCAATTGTTTTACATTTTCTTCTATTTTTTTTCATTCTGTTAACTTTGATTATTTCTAAATGTAATGTGGAGTTGTTGCCTTCTACTTACACAATTCTAATTTTTAAGGAATTTTTTTCAATGAGGTTTTATACCTCTTTTTTCCATTTGACCAATTTTAATTTTTAAGGAATTGTTTCCACTTAGAAGTTGCATAAAGATCAGATATTTTAGTTCAGTTTTTAAGTTTAATACATGAATATATGTATATATATATATATATATATATATTTAATGTTTAAATTTTATTATACATTATATATTTCTATTTAATTTGTTAAATATTTGCTAATCACATTTTAGCCTGTGGCTAGCTGGCTTTGTTGAACTTCTCTGGATTCTGCATGCTTTATTTTATTCTTATAAAATTATTTGTCAGGTTCAGTGATATGTATCTGTGTAGCTTGATTTTTTTTTCCTTAATGTAGTCAAAAAATGTATTTTCTAAATCACTCAGCATGTCCCATCTTGCATGCTATCTTGAGCTATAACTGGTTGTTTACACAAACCCTGGGTGAGTAATGTGAGAGGCAGCCATTCTCACATATGGAAAAGAATCCATTGAATTATGAATGCACAGGTGGCCTTTGCCTGAGAAACCACATGGATTGTACGTACTTGTTCCTCCCAAAATTGTTTGTAGCTTTCATTTTCAGTGATTCAGAAATTTGAACGTAAATCAAATTCCGATATCAGTTTCTTAATAAGAAGCTTCTGTTTTATCAGAGTATATATAAAGTCCCAAATCCAAAAATATGCATTTTCTAAAAACAAATGGAATGTTTAAAGTAATAGTGTGTCATACTACATGCAGTGACATTCTAGACCTATCCCCAAGCATGTGTGTGTTTACACACACACACACACACACACACACACACATATATATATATACATATATATATGCATACTTACACATATACCTTCCAACATAAATTTACACACACATATGTGTATATATATATGTATATATATGCATACCTACACATATACCTTCCAATATAAATTTACACACACACATATGTGTATATATATGTATATATGCATATACATATATATACATACTTACACATATACCTTCCAATATAAAGTTACACACACATATGTATATATATATATACATACCTACACATATACCTTCCAATATAAATTTAAAATAATAATAAAATTAAATTAAGTGATGATCATTATTAGTAATATTTAAGCCATATTTACATTGTTTTATATTTTCCAAAACATTTTGTTCAGACTACCATAGCACACCTCGTATTCAGATACCATAGATATTTAACACTCACTATATATAGGATACTGTAGGGATTCCAAAATGGACAGAATCTCTAACTTTTAGTAATTTACAATATAGTTGTTGACATTGAAATAATGCTTTAGGGTTAGCTTCCAGCCATATTTACTGCCAAGTCCAATGTCATTCCTCTTACGTTATTTATCTAGATTTCCAGCAAAATATCTTTTGAGGGAAAACAAGTCTATTTTCATTAATTAGATGCTAGTCTATGCCTTACAAACAATTAACATTCTTTAGGAGAGTAAATGTGTGTGTGTACACAGGGTAGAATTAATTACAGAAAGAGGACTGGATCGAAGTTAGGAAACAAGACAGAGATAAATGATTATTTTTTGTACAGGAGAAATATTAGAAGTGTTGATTGATTGATAATTTAGAAGCTGGTAGAATAATGTAAATAATCTGCAAGGGCTGGCTGTATTGTGATAGATCCAAGTTTGTAGGTTGAACAACAATCTTCTAATTATTTTAGTGCTAAGTTATCAGCCTAATGTGCTTTGGGGAAAAAAAAGTAACATAATACTATGTATCATTAGGTTTTAAAGAGTCTAATAAATAAATCTCTGGAGTCATTATATACTGTTTTTCTTTTTATTTCTTTACTGTTTGATTTTCATCAAAATTTATGACATACTCATCCATTATAAAAACTCAATATTTCTGGCAATTGGTTGTTATTGTTCACTTGTCTTAGTCACACCTAATCCTTTTTGGCCCCATTTGGGGTCTTGTTGGCTAAGTTACTGGAGTGATTTCCTTCTTCAGCTCATTTTACAGTTGAAGAAACTGAGGCATACAGGATTAAGTAACTTGTCCAGGATCACACAGTTAGGAAGTAGCTGAAGCTGGATTTGAACTAAGGACTTCTTGACTTTAGACTCTATTTAATCCATGCAGTCTTCTAGCTGCCCCTAAGGCAAACAGAGGCTGGTGATTTATCTAAGATCACACAATAAGTAAGTGTCTAAGGCTGGATTCAAGATTTGAACTCATGCCTTCCCAACTGCTGACCAGTACTTTGTCCACTGAGCTATCTAATTGCCTCTTTCTCCCAAATAGGTAATAATGCCCAGCATGCCCTTCTCCCTTATCTTTTCCTATTCAAGCTAAACATCTACAATTTTTTCAACTCATTTTTACATGGCAGTTTTAAGTTTCATTATACTGCTAAATTTCCTCTATATATGTTTAGCAATACCTCTTTTTTTAGCAGCTTAAACTGAACATAACATTCCAGAAGTGCTAGAACAATGAAGTTTAGATAAGGAATGTAACTATACCCTCCACTCTCTCATCCCTATACCTTTGCTCCATTGTACATTGCTCCATTGATGGTATAATTTTATACCTCATAAGGTACATTTTTATTTTTATTTTTTTAAGGTACACTTCATTTTCTTGGACTTGCATGAAAAAATTACCTAAACAATGTACCTCCAAAATAGCTGAATATGGTCACACAAGGATGGCCCTACCATTGGTGTTCCATGCTTAGTTATCCTCAAAAGTACAAAATAGATAAACCAATCTGCAAAACACAAAGAAAATATCCGACAGCTCTCTAACATTATATCTGCAATCATTTTTCAAAATTGTTTTTTCCTGTTTATACATTATATTAATTTTTTAAATACACAGTTCTTCATGAACTATATTGGAAGAGAAAAATCAAAACAAAAGGGAACAACCCTGAGAGAAAAAAACAAAAAACATAAATGAACATAGCATATTTTGATTTACATTCACTCTTCATAGTTCTCTTTCTGGATGCAGAGAGCATTTTCTATCAAAGTTTATTGGGATTGCCTTGGATCACTGAACCACTGAGAAGAACCAAGACTTCCATAGTTGATCATAGCACATTCTTGCTATTATTTTGTACATTTATCCACCACTCTATTTCTTAGCCAATACTAGATAGTTTTGATGGTTGCTGCTTTATAAAATATAGTTTTAGGTCAGGTATTGCTAGTCCACCATCCTTTGTAGTTTTTATTTTTGCTTTCATTAATTCCCTTGATATCCTTGACCTTTTTTTTTCTAGATGCATTTTGTTATTTTTTCTAGCTCTACAAAGTAATTTTTGGCAGTTTGCTTGGTAATCTGCAATCATTTATTAGAAGGTTTGAGAGTCATCAGGATAGAGATGGAAATTAAATCCATGGGAGTTGATGGAATCACCAAGTAAAATAATAAAGAGGGAGAGGAGAAGAGGGCCCAGGATATTTCAAACCTGAACGGACACCTATAGGTAGAAAGTGTGATCTGGAGAAAGATCTAGCAAAGAAGACAGAGAAGTGATTAGATAAAAACAAGGAAAATCAGGAGAGAGTGGTATCTCAAACTGAGAGAAAAGAGATTATCAAGGGGAACAGAGTGATCAAATGTTAAAGGCTTCAGAGAAGTCAAGAAAAATGAGGACTGAGACAATGCCATTGCATTTGACAATTAAGAGATCATCAGTAACTTTGGAGAAAAGAGTTTCAGAGGAACTATATGGTCATAAGTCATTGTATGGGGTTAAGAAAAGAGAGAGGGGACAGTAAATGGCATCACCTATTGAAGATGGTTTTGGGAAGAGTTTAGTTACAAAGGATGGAAGAGATATAGGAGGATGATTAGGGATGGGAGGATCAAGTGAGCATTTTTTTTCAGGATGGGGGAGACATGAGCATATTTATAAATGGTAGGAAATGATCTTGTAGAGGGGGAAAATTGAAAACAAAAAGAATGAGAGTGACAAGAGGGGCCCATCTATTGAAGGAGAGAGAATAGAAGGAAACCACTTGAACAAGTAGAGAGATTAGTCTTGGTAAGGAAGAAGGGCACTTCATCATGTGTGACAGAAATCATGGAGAAGAGTAGTTTTTGTAAGGGCTTACAGCAAGGTGAAAGCTGTGGGAATAGAGAGCAGTGATTGTAAGTAATAAAACAGAGTAGAGATATGAAAAGAAGAGGGATAAAATTTAATTCAATATGACATAAATTGAGCCAGGTTGAAAGTGTTTTACTTAGATTTTTAAAAAATCACATTGTTAAGCAGATATTCAATGGGAAATCTTAGGAAAGTGAGGACCAGAGGTCAGGGGGCATAGAGACATGTTTATATCTTCCCCGGTTGAGGACAGATGACATTAGTGAATACATTTTTAAAATAATGCGTATTTTTAAGTACAACTAATTAAGACTAAGTTTTCCTACTTATCTCCATTACCCACAGCAACAGAAAACAAAAATCTCCTATCTTCTCAACCCCAATTTACTCCAGTTTTTATGTTTTGCTAAATAGCTTGATGGATATTTTTGTTATCTATCATAGCTGCTCAATTAGATCACTATCATCTGTTGTGCAGGAATTATATATTAAAAGATGGGATGGAAATGTTTACTTCCTAACTCTGTTCTATGTAGGGGTGATTTACAAACATAGCCTTTGGAATTGTTTTTGTCATAACTCTATTTTATATTCATTATTTTTGAAATATGAATACAAACTTCACATCTTAGTACTTCTTCATAAATAACACCTAATTATTGTATAGGCTACCTGAATCGTTATTCAGAAACTTGGCTGTTGTTCATTTCCTGGAGCATGATCTCATTTCCCATATTTCCTCCTTCCTCTTTTTCCACTTCCAAACATTCAGCCCTTATTTCTTTTATTTCTACTTTACAACTCTTTGCATACTGGTTCTCGTGCTTCCCTTGTCATTTTCCACACCTTCAGTTTGGACGTCTCCCAGAGTAGATCATTACACAGGCTTTGCCAGACTTTGATGATAGCTATTCTGTCAAATGTTGGCTCTTTTATTGTTTTGTTACAAGTTACATAGGTATAGATATCTGGAGACACATATTTGTTAACTTCCTGAGTTGGCATGTAGTTGCAAGTGGTGGTTTATATACCATTTAGCATCATTTTCAAATCTCTTGTTGAGAATTTTTCTTAGCATTTTGATGATATAAAGGAGTTCTGCACATTTTATTCCCTTATGTCAAACTTTTAGCACCTTTCTGTTCCACTATACAGAACACTATACATTTTACCTGGCTGACAACTCAATTCCATTTAGATTTCATGCTGGGTAAATCGCTTTTTGTTTAAAAAAAATTGATATACTGTGTCATTTATATGATCATCTTAAGTTAATTTTCTAATTTGTGTTTCTTCTCAAAATAAGCATATAATAGGTTAAAACACAATTGGAATACCCTCTACTTTTAATTTTTAAAACTATTTTTTATTTCAATGAGCTGTATCCCTGAATACATGAAGAATATAAATGGATTTGTGGGAACACTTGTTTAAATTTCAGAGTAGAAAGAAATTTTACTTGTTCTGTTTTGTTTACACATTTATTTTCATGAATTTGCCTAAAAGACATGGCCTTGAAGATGCTGTAATTGCAATTTAAAATTTTTATTTTCTGAATGGCATGGTATAACATAAATCATTTGGAAGTTAAGGGATCTAGGCTCTATTCTCAGCTCTTTTATTTTTGTGATGTTTACCAAGTTATTTAAACTCTCAGGGCCTCAGTTTCTTCATGTGTTGAATGAAGAAATTCTAGATAATTTTGATGGATTTCTAGAATTTCTCTGATTTTTAAAGTTAATGTAATAATAATAATACCTTGTTTTTTTTCTGACTTCTCTTTGTAATATGAAGATAATAATAGATTCTCAAAGGCTATATCAGTAACCTAAGCCTAAGAAGGTTCTACCGATTCTTGTCTGTATATTCCTACAATTCTTTCAGAGGATTCACCCCGACAACTCAAGAGCCTCCATTAGGTCTTTTAACAATTAATGAATATTTGGTAAGCACTCAGGTTGACCATCAGTTGCTGTCTTACTGTGTACATTATCAGCCCATCATTCTTCCTGTATTGATTTATTTGATACTTTCTTATGAATAAGTTATCCTTAGGTCTATATTGCAATCCCACTTATACCCAACATGCATGTCTCTATTGATGTTTGGATCTACTCAAAGTGTTCTTTTTAGGTATACCATGATTCACAACCATAAGGCCCTACTAAGAGAATAGTGTTAAAATTATGGGGTCATAAAGTCATAATTCTTTTCTTGTAAGGGGTGAATTAGCCTTCAGGAATCTAGAGAAGTGATGATACATCACTACAAAATGCTGGTGTTGAACTTCAACTTTTTCCAAGACTTTATTACATCCACTGTTAAGAAATATTAAGGTAAAAATAGGTACAACCTGTTAAGTTTCTTTTCATCGCAGGATTTTTGTGATGTGAGGCTAACATGTTAGACCTAATAAATTGGCTAGAATGTTTCTTCCTTATAACTTCCTTATAACTCCTTGCTTGATATTGTACATAACATTTATACCACCAAAATATATTGTAAACCAACTCTGTGTGAAGATAGAGTGAGAAATGAATGGCAGGACTTGAATTACAAAGATATATGGAATATTACCTAAAGAAATCAGTGATTTTCATCCCAGCTTCTCATGACTTAAAAGGATAACTCCTATTGCTCATCATAAATGACTACGTCACAGATTTGAAAAGAATATGTAAGGTCATCTAATTAAACTATCTTAAAGATAGGAAAATTGAAGCACAGGGAAGGGAAATTGGCAAATCTAGGAAGAATTAACAGTAGAAATGGTAATTAATGGTAGTAGAAATCATCATCATCATCATCATCATCATCATCATCAACAACAACATCATGTGGCTTTTGTGTAGAGAGGATCAGATCTCCCTCTCTAGCCAGAATTAGAAAAGAGTTATACTTAATTAGTCTGGAGTCCTTGATTGATACAGAATATGTAAGGAAACATTTATTCACCACTACCATATGCCAGACACTGTGCTCAGAGCTGGGGATATAAATAAGAAAAAGAAAGGTGGCCTCTGCCCTCAGGGAGTTTTTAACTAATGTGGAAAGATAACATACAAAAGTACTGGGGAGGGGGGGGGAAGGAGGATGGTGATTATCAGTTGCCTTAAGGAATATGATAAGATTTTGTGAAATGAAAATTGATTTTGATTCACTAAAATAAATTTGTGATATTGGTGCTAGAAATTGAAAAGGTATTTTTAGAAGGCAAAGGATGTAATTATTTTAATTGACATATATAGCATATTAGTATTTGCAAAGCATTTATCTTTACTTGCTTTTGTCGCCATTTTTTTTTCTCCAGCTGATTTTATAAATGTGGAAACTGAAGCAAGCAGGGTGAAGTGTCTTATTCAGGGTCTCATAGCTACTAAATCCATGAGACCACATTTGAATTCGGGAAGATGAGTCCTCCTGATTCTGGGCCTTGTGCTCTGTGCACCATGGCAGTAACTCTTAACAGTTTATCATGCACCTATTTTCTCAAATTGTCTCTAGTACATTTTTTCTAATTGATGTGATATAGTATCACAGATTTTCTTTAATCTGCATTTCTCTAATCAATATTGATTCAGAGCATTTTTTTCTTTTTAACATTTCTTTTAACTCTTCAGAAAACTGCCTATTCACATCCTTTGACCATTTGTTAGTTGGAATGGCTCTTATTTTTGTGGATGATCTATTTATTTCCCTATATATGTGAGAAATGAGCCCTTAATCAGAGAAACTTGCTGTAAAATTTATTTATTAATATAATTTAATTGTCTATAGTCCTTTTTTTTTTTTGAAAATGTGATTTTCCCCAAGTATCTCTTTTAATTTAATTTTAATTAATTTTCCATGTAAGAATATAAAAAGTTTAAATTTATTGAATCCCTAATGATTATTCTTTCAGGTTTATATTTTTTTATGATTCTCTTGAGTAATGTGTTTGAATGTGAAATTTTCTGTTTAAATCTTGTCTTTTTATAAGAAGTACCTGAAAATCCTCAGTTCAATTAAATGTCCATTTTTCTTCCCTAAAAATTTATACTCAGTTTTGCTGTCTAGTTTATCATTGGTTGTAATCCTGGCTTCTTTGCTTTCTGGAATATCTAATTTCAGTATCTTTATTCCTTTAAAATGTAACCTCATAAAATATGATGTTATCCTGACTATGGATACATAATAATTGAATTGTTTCTTTCTGACTGTTTGCAGTTATTTCTATTTGACCTGAAAGCTCTGGAATTTGCTATAATATTCCTGGAAGTTTTCATTTTGGTTTCTCTTTCAAAAGGTCATTGGTGATTATTTCAATTTCTATTTTTCTCTTCTGGCATTAGAATATCAAAATAGTTTTCCTTGATTATTTTTTTAAATGTTTTTCCTCTCTCACCTGTCTTTTTTTTTTTATCATGGTTTTCAAGTAGTTGAACAATTCTTAACTTATCTCTCCTCAATCTATTTTCCAGGTTAGTTGTTTTTCCTAATTAGACATTTCACTTTTTCTTCTGTTTTTAAATGTTTTGTTGTTTCTTGATGTCTCATGGAATAAATGGCTTCTACTTGGCCAATTAGAACTTTTAATGATTATTTTCCTCAATGAGCTTTTGTACCTCTTTTTCCATTAGTACAATTGTATCTCTTTTATCATTTTGCTAATTACATTGTTAAAGTGTTCTTTTCTTTTCTTTTTTTAAAAAAGCTTTTTATTTTTAAAACATATGTACATTTTTCAGCATTCATCCTTGTAAAACCTTGTGTTCCAAATTTTTTTCTCCCTCCCTTCCCCCCAACCCTTACCTTAGACAGCAACAATCCAATTTATATTAAACATGTGCAATTCTTCTATAAATATTTTTAAATTATCATGCTGTACAGGAAAAATCAAATCAAAAAGAAAAAACAAAACAAGAAAGAAAACAAAATGCCTTCAGAGTTGTCTTGGTTCATTGTATTACTGAGAATAGTTAAATCATTCACAGTTGATTATCTTAACACTTTGTACGTGGTATATTTCAGTGTGCATCAGCTCATGCAAGTCTTTCTAGTTTTTCTGAAATCACCCTACTAATTTTTTTCCCTTCCAGTTAATAGTATTTTCCCCAATTACATGTAAAGATAGTTTTCAACCTTCATTTTCCTAAAGTTTTGACAAAGCTCCAAATTTTTCTCCCTTCCTTCCTTCCCTCCTCCCTTCCTAAGACAGTAAGCAGTTCAATTGAAAAATAGATATGCTTTTGTAAATGCTAATCTCATGTTAAGTAGACAAAAGGAAGTAGAACATTTCCCAATGAACCCCTAAAATCTGAAGATACACAATTGATTTGTTCAAGTCAGTGACTAAAGGCCTACCCTTGCCTGCTATGTTCCCTTTTATTATTGAAGAACCTATAGGAAGGGACAACACTGAACAAAATTACCTGTCAGAGAGTGGTGCCACTTCAAGTGCATGTATATATGTTAATTGATATTGCTTAATGTTGTGAGAGTATATACTGTAAAGGGCTGAAACTCTGAGCACTGAAATCAAACAACAGAGCACTTAAAGCTAAATACCTATTGGACAATACTCTATTAGCATGTTCTTGGAAAATGGCTCTTCCCACTATTCTGTGCTGGCTCCATCTTCTGGTTTATACAGATAATTGTAGGAGGATTAGGGGGTGGAGTAAGACAGAGTCACTTTGCCTGTAGAAGAGGAGAAGGGAGGTCTTAGAGATCCTGTGTAGATCCAATTCAATTCTACCCCTATGACCAAGAATAAAGATCAAGGACTTTTGCTTATCCTGACTCCAGCTGATTCTAAGGCATCCAGGGTGCTAACCCGGACTTTACAATATACTAACCTGGTTCTACTTTATTTCTTACCTTATATTGTATATATTTTTCACATTTTTCATATTTTTACTCTCAATTGCTTTACAGTATTGTGTTCTAGATACATACTATAGATTATTCAGCCATTTCTCAGCTATGGGAAATTTAGATTGTTTCTAGTTTTTGATTACTTAATTTTATTTTATGCAATCTTAGCATAAAATCATACTATAATAACTAGATTATTAGCTTTTAATTTTTTTAAAAAGTCAGAGTTCCTTACTGTGAACTACCTATTTCCATCAAATCACAGGTTTACTAATCAACAATGAAACCATTACCTTTATATAATAAAAACTCAAATAAACATACCAACTTATCTATCTGTTGATTATCTTCTACACTGAACATATCCACATTAGTAACTACATACATGCTATAGCTTTTTAAAAGAAAGTGGAGGAAGAGCAGAAGGAGCGAGAAGGAAAAGAAAGAGGAAGAAAAGGAAGAGAACAACAACTTTGCTGATGGCTAATCATGCAGCATAGCCTTTGCTTGGATTAGATGCCCAGAAATATTTTTGTGTTGAATTGATTTTTTGTGTGTGTGTGTGTGTGTGTGGTATGTCTTAACTCCTTCCTCTCTCTTTCCTCTCTGTGTGTGTTACACTTTTGATATATAATAAACTTTTAAAAGCTTTAACTAATCTTGCTCTATTCTCTAACTCAGCATAGCATTAATATTCTCTTAGATATGATATATAATTTTGAGTATTCCTTACCAAATCAAATACCATTTGCTTATTTCCTTTTAACTTGGAGAAAATAAGAATTTTATTGCTAGAAATTCATTAATGGTGGATTTTAGGCAATCCAAATACTCATGTAGAATCTCAGAATTACAAAGGATCTTTTAGGTCAGTTGGTCTAGTATATGTGTGAAAGAAATTACTAAGATTTCCAGTGGGTGGGAAATTATTGCATCATTCAAAGGAAGGGCAGTCCATTCAACTTTTGGGTAGTTTTAATTTTAGAACCATCCTCTTCCTGTCCTCCCCTCCCTTCCAATATTAAACAGAAATCTGTCTTCATGACTTCTACTGATTGTTTCAAGTTCTGCCTTCTGGGACGAGGATGAATAAATTTCTTCCTTTCTTTTGTGTATCAAGTTTTTCAGTATTTGAAAATAATACTTCTATTTTCTTTCATTCTTTTCTTTTCCATTCTAAAATTTCCATGTAGCATATTCTCAGGTCCTTTAAACCATTCTGTTTTCCTTTGAATACTCAGTTGATCAAAATTCTTTTAATGAAAGTTGGAATCTAATACTGAATTGTCTCCATCATTTTGCCCTTAAATTGTATTGTTTGAAAAAAAAAAAAAAGACCTATTCTGATAAAGTAGTTTTTTAATCCATTATAGTACTCCACCACCAAAAAAAATATGACAAGCTTTAGGCTAGATTATATTGCAAAGCCATCTTGTTGTGACATGCACATAATTTTCCTCTCAAAGAATGTAGCTGTTGATTAATTAGTAGGGTATCATGGAGAAAACTGCCAGAGTATTTGGACATAAGACTGCTGTCCACAAAATAATCACTCTTATTCCCCCAAATTCAATATCTTTGGCACTTTGATCCAAATTTAACATCTGTTCCAGAAGATTTCTTTCCAATCATTTTGCTCCTCAGTTGTTATTTTGTTTTAATTAATATTATTTTCTTTTTGAACAGGCTAAATCTTGAACTAGTAATCTCAGACAGTTATATATTTAGAGTTAATATTTACATGTCTTTTTACTTTGGTCTGCCTATTTCAATCAACTCTATATCTTAATCTTTCAACCTTGCAGATAGCTATTTATTCCTAGTATTTTGTTGTACATAACTCTGTGTTGTCACAACAAATTTCATCCATTCAACTACTAAACATTGATGTATTTTAAATAAAAATATTCACAATCCCTTTAGGAGTGGTTTAGTTGCTGCATATGCTATTTTTGCAATTTATACTATCATTTTCTGTTGTCTAGGTGGCTTTTCATTTTAATTTCTTTTCCTTTTTTGTCTTTTCTGATTTTTTTAACCATTAAAATGTGTTTTTTCTCTGGCATGCTATCAGTATTTGTGAATCAAACATTAGATCTTTAACTTACAAAAGCAATGTGAATTTTAAAATTCATAATGGCGTGTTGGGAAAAGAAATGCCTGCATATAGGTACAAAATTAGATCTAATAGTGAACCATCTAATATCTTTATTTCAGAAACACATCTTCCACTTTTTTCAGTGCTTACCATCTTTTTTTTGCATCCAGGCAGTTACTTATGTTCTAGAAAATATACATTATTTCATGCTATTTATCTGGGAATCGTTCTGAAAAAAACAACAATCTATTCCGATGGAATAAAAGACATTTTTTATAAAGCTCATTTTCATCAAGAATTGTTTTATGTGAGTTTGTGGATTTCATATTGGCTGATTTTATGTTGGCATGGATAAAATAATTGTAAATATCTCTTCTGTGGTCATAAAGTTATAACTCTTTCCTGCTGTCTATAGAAATGCTGAAATCCTTTAGAAGCATTTGATTTCATTTGGTTTTAATGAATTGTCCCTTGTCAGACAAATGAATGGTAATGCTTTGTGATAGGAATAACATGTGGATATGCTAAATGGAAGAGACATTGCTCATAGGCTCAAATTATAAACACCATATTGGTAAAAAGGAACTCATAGGATAACCATCTAGTTTTCTGCTTTTGGCCATTAACTCCTGTATCTTCAGAAGGAATTATGTACATTTCTACAGTACTGGATCTTTTGACCATAAGGATTTAATTAGGGCGAATTGATGGGTCAGTAGAACAATTTTAGTTCAACTCTTTGTCATTTTGTCTATTTATGTCACTTTGTTGTTGAGTTGTTTTTCAGTCCTGTCTAACTCTTTCTGACGCCATTTGACATTTTCTTGGCAAAGGTTTTGGAATAGTTTACAATTTTCTTCTCTCGCTTACTTTATAGATAAGCAAGTTGCTCAGGGTCTCACAGAAAGTAATGATCTGAGGCCAAATTTGAAGTCTAGACTCAGAACTCTGTCTGTTACCCAGCATACCCCTTAGTCATTTCCATGTTATATGCAAATGTGAAGGAGATATAAGAAATTGAAAGCATTTACTTACTTAAAATGGTTTTTCTTCCCGTTTCCCTCATGGTAACCCATGATTCTTAAGAGATGTCCTAAACACTAGGTGTGTGTGTCTGCTTCATCCAAGAAGGAAGGGCTTTGCATATGAGCTTTCTGACATAATAGATACTGTGTTTGGACCAGTGTTCCTCAATTGGGAGAAATTTGTATTGGGATTGACCAACAATGCAGTGAAATGTTAGCCACAGAAACTACAAAATATCATTGACAAAGTCAATTCAAAGGTTATCAACTGGTTATGAAGGGAGTATCAGTGGCAACAAAAATAGGGCTTTTTAAAATGTCAAAGAATGTTTAAAAACTTTAAGAGAAATCATTTTTGGAATAAATTATAATAATGAAAGAACCAGTGACATGGGGAATGCCACAGATACCTCTTTCCTCCTCCCCTATTTGGAACTTATCAACCAATTAATTAGAAAACATTTATTAAACATTTACGGTGTGTCAGGCATTGTAGTAAGCATGAACATATAAAGAAAAAAATAATTCTGTCACTCAAGGCCCTACATTTCTTTTTATTTTTCTCAATTACATAAAAACAATTTTAATGTTAGTTTTTTTTTAAGTTTTGAGTTTCAAATTCTTTCCCTCCCTTTAATCTCTCTCCTCCAAGACAATAAGCAATTTGATATAGCTTACACACATGCAATCATGTAAAACATTTCCATGTTAGTCATTTTGTGCAAGAAAATTTAAGGGGACAGGGAAGGAGAGGCAGAGAAAAATAGCATGCTTCAGCTGTATTCAGACAACATGAATTCTTTTTTCCCCCTTAATAAATTAGAAAGGATGGGCTACATTTTATTTTTTTTAAATAATAGTCTTTTATTTTCAAAATGTATACAAAGAAAGTTTTCAACATTCACCTTTGGAAAACTTGTGTTTCACATTTTTCTTCCTTCCTTCCTCTCGACCCCCTCACTTAGATGGCAAGTAATCCAATACATGTGAAACGTGCAATTTTTCTATACACATTTCCACAATTATCATGCTGCACAAGAAAAATCAGATCAAAAAGAAGAAAGAGAGAATACAAAATGTAAGCAAACAACAACAAAAAAGTGAAAAATTACGTTGTGATCCACATTTAGTCCCCACAATACTCTCTCTGGGTGCAGATGGCTCAACATGAAATCTTTCTCTGGAAGCAGAGATCATTTTTAATCATAAGTTCCTTAAAATTGTCTTGGACCATTGTGTCATTAAGAAGAGCTAAGTTGTCAGTCATGTTCTTCATCTGTTCCACATTGCTGTTTCTGTTTACAGTGTTCTTCTGGTTCTGTTCACTTTACTTTGTATCAGTTCATGCAAGTCTTTCCTTTTAAAAAAAAATCATCCTCATCATTTCTAATAGCAAAATAATATTCCATTATAGCTATATGTCACAACTTGTTCAGTCATTCTCCCTTGATGGAAATCTACCCAATTTTCAACTTTTAGCCACCATAGAAAAAGCTGCTATAAACATTTAATAAAATATCTCTGAGGTACAGACTTAGTATTGCTATTGCAGTTTCAAAAGTATGCACACTTTTCTAGCTCTGTGATCATAGTTCCAAGTTGTTCTCCAACTTTCACACATTCCCTCCAACATTTATTACTTTGCTTTTGTGTCATAATTGCCTTATCTGATGGGTAGGAGGTCCCTCAGAGCTTTTTAAATTGGAGAATATATTTCTAATCTAGGAAACCAAATATAGTTAAGTAAGTAGATATGTATGATATACATGCAGGACCCTTAAAGGGAAAGGCTTCAGCAGTTGGGAAAACTAGGAAAGGCCTCTTTGGGGAGGTGGCTTTTGAATAAAATCGTGAAAAAAGCTTTGGATCTAAGAGGAAGCTGGCTTTTTGTAGTCTCTGGAAATCACTATTTTCTATTAAGGCCTAAATTTTAGGTATTGTCCTATTATCAATCTTGAGTGAATTGGCTGGAATTTAAAGCACTCCAATTACATTTTAATTTTACATTTGTCTCTGTTTATTGTGTCACTTTTCAGATGGTTTATCAGCTACTTTATCTTGATTTATAATAACTCTGTATAACACATTTTAGATTAAAGTGAATCTTGTAAACCTATTTCTTACAATTGGTATGTCAAGAAAACTTGACTATGGATATTCATAGATTTGTCTTTTATGCTACACACATCCACTGACAGCAGTAACTCAGCCTGGAGAGTCACAATTAAATTTCTATCAGTTACACCAGTTTTTTTCTTCTTGTTGTTGTTTTTGAAGTATTCTTAGCCAACCATGTGAAATTGGTTTATATCTACTAATGTGAGACCTTTAAAAGATAGTTAGAACCAAAAAAAAAAAAATCTAGCCTATGCTTAATATATTAGAATAAATAGAATATGTTAGATTGGTTGCTTTAGAAATTCCTGAATATTGCTGATTTTTTTTTTCAGCGTGATAAGAATTAGTTATTTGGACTTATTTAACTTAAAGATTTTGTGCACGTTTCCCTGACATATCAGGGTTTTCCTATTTGATCACTGTGGTGCTGGTAAGGAATTTAAATATGGAAAATAGGACTCCTGACTCTGTGAGAGAGAGAACTTTCTCACCCCTCAGGGTTATAGGTTCAGTTGTATCTTTTCTCCTCTTCCCCCACCTCAGTTCCCCACTAGCTGTGTTCTTTCACAATTAGGCACCAGTGACTAGTTTCCAAACCATCTAATGTCAATTAGCTTTTATAATTTTTATTTACTTCTAAGATACAGCAAGAGAAAGGGACAAATATTTCTCCTGTACCGTAAGGTCTGCTCTTCTTTATGTCACTTCAATTTTAGGGTAGAACAGATTTAACACAACTCAGTTTCTACTCAGTTTCTTGGTCCTACCAAGTTTACTTCTATATATATGTGTTGAATGAGTTCTCTTCTTGGCTTCTGCTTTCCTTTGTGTAAAAGGTCATTCTCAGTGGTCTCTCCTTGTTCTTTAGGGCATCGATGTAATGTTGGATGTAAACCCCTATTCTGTAAAGCTGGGTTACTGAGTTATCCTCTTAAAATCAGAAGGTTGGAGGCTCCATTCACCACCTAAAGATGGAAAGAATATTAGATGACCAAGGACTGATGTCCATTTCTCAGGAAGGGGGAAAGGTCCCAAGTCTTCTCTCCTTACAATACCGTCACTCATTGGATATTGTAAGCAAACATGTCAAACCACCAAAATATAAACTGAAGACAATGTGTTTGAAAAGCAAAAGGGAAAAGCCAATGGAGACATTTTGAAGGCCTTTCTAAGTAAAGAGTCTTGCATTCACTAGTGACAAAATCAACCAAGACCAAATATCTCTTTCCACAGAATTTCCTTGTATATCATCATCCCTTTCTCAGAAGCCTGCTTTTCACCTCTCAATATGGAAAGCCACCATTCTGACATTGTATCTGTATGTCCAGTGATATTTCCCAAGTGGATCTTTAAATTTTTGTAATATGAAAGGATTTTTTCTAGATTTTAGTGAAGTACATAAATAAAACACTGAAGTGATTTCTATAGGTAGGATACTCATAGTTGTCTAAAATGTACTTCCGGTCTTTTATAAACTGGCAACCATCTTAATGCCATCTTAAATTGTATTAAGAGAACCATAATGTTCAAAAGGTAGAAATCAATAGTTTCACCATGGTCTGCATTACCCATTTCTATATTCAGTTGTGAGCAACACATTTTTGGAAAGGCAATGACATGTTTAACAAGTCCAGAAGACAGCAACTGGGTAATGAGAGAAATGGAAACTGTAAAATATGAGGAATAGTTCCATAAAACTCCTGAATGATTGTAATCAATTTGGTTTTTGCACGCTCCTCATTTCACATAGTGTTAATTTACTAATCATATTGAAAATGCGTAGCAAATGCTTGCTGAATTGAACAGCGGTAACAAAACCCAAAACTCTATCCAGAAATGCTTAACTTGAATAAAGGGAAGATTTAGGGAGATCCTTCTTTATTTGAAGAACCATCACATGGAAAATAGAATGATCCTTATCTTATCTTGGCCCCACTGAGTAGAGCAGTAGCAATGGGGAGATATTGCAGAGACAGATTACATTGTTAGAACTTCACACAACTTGAGAAGACTGTTGGGTTGGCATAAAGGGCTACCTTTTCAGCTCTGAGGTGGACTACAAGTCATTTGTGTTTCTTTGAAGTAATATCTATTTGATGGATCACTTAATTTCACCATTAGTAACAGTGAGATTACCACCATCCTCATGAATGGGCATCCCTATGCATATATGTTGAATTTTTCAAATGAAGATGATATACTGACTTACGGTAAAGAGTATATACACTTTGCAATGGATGACAGGTCTCTCCCAACTCCATCAATAATGACTTAAACCAGGTTTCTTAACCTTTCTCATGTACTGGGGACCCTTTTATCAGATAAAGTCTAAGAATTTTTTGTCAGAATAATTTTTTGAATATATAACATAAAATGCACATGGTTACAAAGGAAACCAATTATGCTTACATTTAATCATCACAATTTTTAAAAATTTTAAAAAAAGTTCATGAATCCCAGTTAACAAGTCTTGGTTTTAACCTCTAGTGGAAAAAAATGTTCATGTTATAAAGATTTCACGCAGAATCTCCAGGATCTACTGCAAATCCAGACTTTACTATTAATCCCTTGCAAAAGTTTTCCCAAGTTCCTTCTCCTCTCTAGTTCTCACTTTCCTTATCTTTGAAGCAGTTAGCTGACCCAGTGGATAGAGCTCTGGGCTTGGAGTCAGGAAGATTCATACTCATGAGTTCAAATCTGCAGACTAGCTATGTGACTTTGCGGAAATCATTTCACTCTGTTTACCTCAGTTTCCTCAACTGCACAATGAGCTGGAGAAGGAAATGGCAAACCACTCCAGTTTCTCTTTCAAGAAAATCCCAAATTGGATCAAGAAGTGTCAGACATGACTAAAATAATTAAACAATAACAACAAGTTCCTCATCTATAAAATAAGGAAATTAGATTAAATAGTTGCTAAGCTATTTTCAACACTACTTCCCATTACCCTAGACTTCCTGCAACTTAAAATAGAAGCAGTTTTATTTTTCCCCACAGTTTTTCTTTGTTGTTTTTTTTTTTATTCTTTATGCAAATAGATCATTAAAAAATCCTATTTTCTTTCAAAATACCAACTCTTTGTACTGGCTGTCTCTCCAGGAAACACCAATTTTCTAAAGATGATCCAAATTTTGCTTCCAATCCTATTACTTTGATAGCTCTTTTTTCATCCTGCTTTTTAAGCATCTCGAAGTATCCATCTGCTGTGCTGAACAGAATAGTTTAGTAAAGTGGGAGTTTAAATATTTGTCCATGTGAATGATGCTTCATATACTTTAAATGTTCCAAATGTGAGTTCTGAATACTGAAGTGATGAGCCCAACTCTAATTGCAGTGCCAGTCTTCATTACCCACAAAATTGAAGTGTGATCACTTTGAGTTGTGAGAACATCATCTTGAAGGCCTTCTACCTTCTCTCTGAGCTTCAAGTTCTTCAGGTGATTCTCTTGTCACCAGTTTTAGAGTCTCTTCCCCTCTTCTCTCCAGCCCTCTAATTATTCTCAGCTTTAATATCTCCCTGACATAGATCTTTTGTCCTTATGCTTAACGACTCGTAGCTACTTTATCTGTCTTTGATGTTTCAATTTTAAAACAGATAAGTAAATGCATCTTATTTGTCTCATTCCCCCCCCCCTTTAGCCTTTTTGAAAAATGTTTGACTTAAACTGGATTACTTAATCTAATGTTTGAATAATAGTTCACATTGATATAATTCTTTAAGGTCTATAAAATACTTTCCTAATATTTGAGCCTCATAGAAACCTATTTTTTTCCTATTTTACAGATGAGGGAACTGAGGTTTAGAGAGTTGAAATGACTTGTACATAGTCATACAAATTATAAGAGTTAAGTGTAGCATTTGAGCCTACTTCTTCCTTTATTGTCCTGTTGTGCTGCTTCTCAGAGAGTGTAAGTGATATGATGTATTCACAGATATGTATTGCAGACACTCCATATCATAGGATAAGATAGTCATAAGATGCCTTAACTCAAACAAACTGTTTAACAAAAAACATCCATTGTCCATCACACTTCTAGCAGCTGGAGCAGGCTATCACTTGAAGCATTTCTAACACCTGCTTCCTTTTCAGGTCATGTTACATTAACCAGGAGTCAAATTTAGCCATTCTACTTATCTGTGGTTAGTATAAATAGGCTATAAATATTTTAAAGTGTACCTATAATCAAAAAGCAGAAGCAGGTAATCTGTAATCCCAATTACCAGAAAGAATAAGGCTAGAAGATCTTTTCCCCCTTTTTCTTGCTCTTTTTTTCTACTTATACATATACATTATTTTTAATACACATTTTTGTAATGAGTCATGTTGGGAAGGAAAAATCAAAACAAAAGGGAAAAACCATGAAAGAGAAAAAAATAAAGAAAAAAAAAGTGAACATAGTATGTTGATTTAAATTCAGTCTCTATCATTCTCTCTAGATGCAGATGACATTTTCTATTCAAAGTTTATTGAAATTGCCTTAGATCATTGAACCACTAAGAAGAACCAAGTCTTTCATAGTTGTTCATCATACAATTTTGCTATTACTGTGTATGATCCTACTTCTAATTGTTTTACTCAGTATCAGTACATGTAAATTTTTCCAGGCCTTTTTATTAAACCGTTTGTTCATCATTTTTTATAGAACATTAATATTCCATTACTTTTATGTACCATAACTTGTTCAGTCTTTCCCCAATTGATGGGCATCTACTCATTTTCCACCTTTTTACCACCACAAAAAGAGCTGCCAAAAACATTTTTGCACATGTGGGTCCTTTCCCCTCCTTCATGATTTCCTTGGGATACAGATCCAGTAGTGTCATTGCTGGATCAAAGGGTATACACAGTTTTATAGTCTTTGGGGCATAGTTCCAAATTGCTCTCCAGAATGGTTGGATCATTTCACAATTCCACCAACAATGTATTTGTGTCCCAGTTTTCTCACATCCTCTCTAAAATTTATCATTACTTTTTCCTCTCATCTTAACCAATCTGAGGGGTATGAGGTGGTACCTCAGAGTTATTTGAATTTGCATTTCTCTAATCAATAATAATTTAGAATATTTTTTCACATGACTACAGATTGCTTTAATTTTGTCATCTGAAAATTGTTCATATTCTTTTAACTCTTAAGATTAGGAATTCAGAGCATCAGTGGGTTAAACTGAACAATATCCACACTAAGTTTGGTATTTTTATAATGTACCTTCAAGAATTGGAGGGCAACAGGTAGAGCCTGAAGGACAGCCTAGTCCATATTAAAGCTTCTTTGCCTATCAAAGTAGGGCTAGGCTCATGAGTAGCCCTTACACTTCCTGCCTAGGTGAGAAAGGGATGTCCCATCTTTTTTAAAAATAATTTAAGAAATATTATCAAGCAAATGTATGGTTAGAAAAGATATCTGGTGATAAGGATGAAGTTAAAATAGGTGGGCCAAATGTTCTCTTTTTAAGTCCTAAGGGAAGATTGCCAGCAAATTGTATGAATCCTCAATGGAGGATTTATAGGAAAAGATGGATTAAAAATTTTTTGTGATCTGTACCAAATGGGAGGGAATAAACCCCAATGAAGTCATAAATCCTTGAAAAAGATTTAAAAGATGTAGCTTTTTTTCCTGGATGAAACATCTGCCAAACAGGAGGTAGACAGATCAATTCTCATATATTTTTTCCAGTAAAATGATGAAAATTGCACCTAACCAAAAATGATGAAGCAATTCAATGAGAAGCTATCGTCAATCACAAGAACATTCATAGGAACACAGGGTACCTTGGTTAGATCCAAGGAGGGCTGACCACTGTACTCAGAAGCATAGAAGACATAGCATCCTGGCTCTGACACAGGAAGTAAAACTGGAGAATTGAGAATACTAAAAATTATTGTTGATTCAAAAATTCTGCCAACTCCAGCTAAAAAAAAAACTCAGAACAACCCCATAACAAGTGTGATCTGGAACTCGATGGGGAAAAAATTTACACAACAATAATATGAATATCTTGAGGAAATGAATTAAGAAATTATATGTATGTATGTGTGTGTATATACACACACACACATACACACACATACACACACACACACACACACACACACACATATATATATATATATATATATATATATGCATTAAAGAAAAGAACTGGAAGTTGAATCAATGATTTAATTATGTATGCTGCAATGGTCCCAGAATCCACTTCTCCTATTTGCATTGCCTTTCTCACTTTTCTCTCCTATCTCCTTAGTAACTCTGCAAGTCAGATAGAAAGGTCTCATAGTCTGTCTGTATTGAATCTGAGAGTAGATTCTACCTGCAGAAAAAGAAAATGGTTAGAAAAATTAAGACTAGAACAGGAGGACTGCAATAATAATAAATAACATTTATGTTGTACCTTAAAAAAGTTAATAAAACATCTTACATCCACCATCTCATTAGTGATCCTTACAACATCCCAGTGAGATATGGACTATAGGTATTATTATCTCCATTTCATAGAGGAGGGAACTGGGCCCACAGTGAATAAATAACTTGCCCAAAGTAATGCAGCCAATGGTGAAACCATCAAAGGATTCCAGACCTCCTAATTTATAGCCCTGCTTTCTTCAGCTGGAAGGAGATAACATTCTATTTCTCCCCTTAAGTGGAAGAGATTGTTTAAACTATAATCATGAAGTTATATATTGGTAAACAATTCTTGAGCCCCAGTCATATGATGAGTGTGCTATCCCTAGGCCTGGTACACAAGCTCTTCCATAATGTAACCCTAGACTACTTTTGTAAATTTATTGCTCTCTATTTCAATAAAGGAAAAATTGGCTTATTGCCTTTTCCCAGACATGCCTTTCACTGGCTAACATTGTTCATGATCTTCTCTGTGTTTGAATACCTTCCCCTACCATATTTCCATCTTTATAAATCCTACCAATTTTCAAGGTCTAGATTAAGCAATTGCTATATAAAATCTTCAAGGGCAAGTAGGTGGCACATTGGATAAAGTACCAAGCCTCCAGTCAAGAAGACCAGAGTTCAAAGTCAGACTCAGACACTTGCTATCTATGTAACCCTGGGTGATCCTCGGCAAGTCATTTAATTCTGCCTCAGTTTCTTCATCTGTAAAATGAGATTAAAAAATGACAATTCAGTCTACTATCTATTCCAAGAAAACTCCAAATGAGATCACCTAGAGTCAAACAGGACTTAAATTAAAGAATAACAAGGACTTAAAATACTTTCAGTGATCACTGCCAAAAACATGCAACTTCTACCTCCTTTTGTCTTTCAGGATGATATTTTTCTCTTCTGAACTGGATTATATTCTACCTTGTACAAAAGTTAGTTTTGCCCTTTTATCTAGCTTTTAAGCTTTCTAAGGCCCTCAATTATTTCTTAGGCGTTTTTTTGAACTTCTGATAACACAAAGGATAGTGCTTTGTACTTGATGGCTACCATCTATTATTCCTTCTCCAAAATCTGTTATATTGATTAGTGATTTCTGATATAAACTATTCCCAGTAAAAAAATAATTTTATACTTGGTGCCCGTGCCTATATCATAAAAAAATGATATCTAAATGAAAGCTTTAGTATCATATCAATTAGACTGCCTGGGAGATACTTTTACAAGTACAGAGAAAAAAATGACAAAAATCATTTGAAGAGAGAAATTTGAATTTCAAGGGAAATAATAGGGAGGAAAGTAGGAAAGGAAAGAAAGGAGAATTGCAATTACTGATATCAATTTATACTCTGAGACTTTAATCATAAAATGCAAAACAAAACAAAACTATTTGGGTTTTGTTTAAAAATAGGAAAGCAGATCACTAAAACAGATTGAGGAAGAGGTGGTTTTTTTTGTTTTTCTTTTTTAAATCAAACTTAAAAATCCAGGGTTTGCTAACCCTAAACACATGTATTCCTTGGAAAAGAAAATTTTTATTTAACAAAAATTACTGGCTAAACTACAGAAGAGCTTGGCAGAAATTAACTTTAGACTGATGTCTTACACATTATACTATACATAAACTTAGAAGAGGCATTTGATCTAAATATTAAACATCTTACTACAAAAAAGAAATAGAACATAACAAGATTAGGTAGCTTTTACAGCTACAGGTAGGGAGGAAATCCTTAATTAATCAAGGAATTAAAATTTTTCTAAAAGATAAGTAGTTAATTTTAGGTACATGAAATTTTTAAAAATTGTACAAAGAAAACAAATACAGCTAAAACAAGGGCAATGGTTGATGGGGGAAAACTATTTTAAATATGAATCAGTTTTCATTTGGTAAGCCCCTACTATGTGTGAGATATTGTGCTAAGCATTGAAGAAATAAAAAAAAAAAGATAGAAAAGACAATTCCTGCCCTCAAGGAGCCTACAAATCCAATTGGGGAGATAATATGCAAAGAAATCAAGCTATATATAAGTATGATTTTATTAACAGACCAAAGACACTAAAATTAAAAGGAGTAGGGGAAGGCTTACTGTAGAAGGTGGGGTTTTAGTTGGCACACAATGTAAAATAGGGAGATCATTAAAAGGAGGGAGAATATTTTGGACATGGTTGCTAGCCAGGGAAATTATCCAGAGCTAAAAGATGGACTCTCTTGTTTGTCAAACAGCCAGGAAGCCAGGGTCACTAGATCTTAAAAGTACATTTTTGGGAATAAAGCTAAAAAGATTGCTAAGGTAGGAGGGAATTAAGTTTTAAAGGACTTTGAATGTAAAACTGAATATTTTTTATTTGATTCTGGAAGTGATAAGGAGCCACTGGAGCTTTTTGAATGGGGGGGAGGGAAGGGTGACATGATTAGACCTGATTTACTCAAAATTACTTTAATGGCTGAATGGAATATAGTGGGGAGAGGAAAAATACTTGAAACAGGCAGCTCCCCTCCCCCCGACCCTCATCCTAGTTCAGGTATGGGCTGATGAAGTCTTGCATCAGGAGACTGATATCATCATCAACCATATTGCAGAAGTGAAATTTATAGGCCTTGGCAATAGGAGATGAGAGATTGTGGAATTGATCTCCAGACTGCAAATCATAGGGAGATATGTCTGATATAAGGATTTGAAAGTTCTGATAGGTTGTTGTTGTCATTCAATCATTTCAGTGGTATCAAACTTATTGTGTTCCCATTTGTTTTAAATGTGAAACAACTTCTCAATCTGAGTCTTGGAACTTATTATCTTTCCTTGTTTAATATACGCTTGTGTACTTTTGTTGCTGTTTCATCCTTTCAGTGAAATCCAACTCTTCGGGGGCTCATTTGGGGTTTTCTTGGCAAAGATTCTGGAGTGGTTTGTTATTTCCTTCTCCAGCTTATTTGCCAGAGGGGGAAACTGAGACAAACAGGGTTAAGTGGCTTGCCCAGAGTCACACAGCTAGTAAGTATCTGTGGCCAGATTTGAATTTAGGAAAATGAGTCTTTCTGATTCCAGGTCCAATACTCTATCCACTCTGCCATCTAGTCTTCCTCCACATCTATACTTCTTTGTCTTTATGGCATTTTCATTTCGCTATATACATTGACTTCTCTTCCACTTTTTGTTACACATTTTTTCTTAAATTTTGAAGAAAAGTCAATTCAAATCTGTTTCCCTGTTCTGGTTAGTTTCTCCTGTGTATATTTTATATTTCATAGCCACACTTCTTGAATAAGTTATTTTAATCATTTTTATCCTTAATCATTCCACTTTACATACCATCTTCCCCAAGTCACTGAAAGTAATCTAAGATTTCCCGAGTTTCTCTTTGCCAAAACAACATACTCATTTAGGATCTTATGCTCTTTTACAAGCTCTCTCTGTCAACAAATGCTATTTCTCATTTTCTTTCCTTGGTTTCTGTGGCTTCTGTTATTACAGAAAAACAGACTGGCTTCTAATTCTCCTATTATTTTTAATTCAAATTCACAAATCAACAAGCACTCATTAAGGGATTTTCAAAGTGCCCAACACTCTACTAAAGTGTTGGGAACACAAAGGACTAAAGTCTTTGCCCTCAAGAAGCTTACATTCTAATAGGGCAGCTGAAAGGTGATGGGATGGGACACATGAGTGGAGGAAAAGAAAAGCCTGCAGAAGACAAGGTAGAAGAATATATTGGCCTAGAGACTTTCTTAAAATGGAGGATCCCTAAGAAATTCACTAGTTAAAGGATAGATACAGGTATGGGATATCTTCCAGGGTAAGACAGTGCCTTGTCTTGTCATTTACTTCTCTGCTTCCTCTGATTCTTCATCCTTACTTTGAAAGGTCCATTTCCAAGGTTCCCTACTCCCTTACTCATTCTGAACACTTATCCAGTATTAACATATTTATATATGGTGTCACCAAAGTACTCTCTTCCAAATCCTTTGCATTCTGACTTCCTCATAAATAATCTATTAAAGCTGCTAATTAACAATTATAATGACTTCTCTTCCAGTCTTCATCTTCTTGATCAGCCACAGGACAAGGCTACTTTGCAGTTCCTCATTTGGTTTCTGAGTCACCAGATTTTCCTGCTTTTTTTCCCCCCCTCTAATTATGCCTTCCTTGGGTCCTTATCGATTCTACCTTCATAATATTCTTCCACTTATCTTTTCTTCCGCATTCACATTGCCATCAACATAGTAGAAGACCTTGTTATGATTCACTGTAACTATTTCTGTTACCTGCTGACAGTCTCCCTGCCTCTATTCAGTTTTGTCAGTCTCTCCTGTCAGTCTGTAATTTTTCTTAAGCAAAGGTCTAATGTCACTCCTCATCTCAAAAATCTTCACTATCTTTGTTCGATGACTTTAGTTGGGTCCAGCTATCTGCGATCCCATTTAGAGTTTTCTTAGCAAAGATACTGGAGCATTTTGCCATTTTCTTCTGCTATTCATTTTTTCAGATAAGGAAACGGAGGCAAAGAAGACTAAGTTACTTGCCAAATGTCACATAAGTGGAAGTTAGCCAGATTTGAATGTAGGCTTCCTGATTCGAGACTCAGCACTTTGTTCACTGTGTCATCTAGCTTTTCCCCTTCACTCTCTACCTGTGAACTACAGATTATAGTTCAAAATCAATTGCCTTGCCTTAAAGATTCTCTCCAGTATGTATTTATGATATTGGCTAAAACTTAACTTATATTAATCTACTCTTAAATTCCTTATAATCCCTTTCTGATGCTTTCCTAATTTAATATTTTTACTCACACTATTTTCTGTTTCCAGAAAGCCTTCCTTCTACTTCATTGTTTATTTATTTCTGTCCATATTTTGAAGCCCAATTCTGATGCCATCTCCTACATGAAATCTTCTGCAATCTTTTTATTCAACAAGTTTTTCTCTAGGGACCTCTCAAAGCTCTTTATTGCACTAATCACGTATATCTGTACATCCCTCATGTCTGTTGTTTAGGTTAAACCTCGGGCTTATCTATACTTTAGCACAATTTTCTGCACAGAGTAGACACATAATTAATGTATGATGAATTTAATTTAGTTGAATGGTTGCCAGATTTATCTCTTGCCTTCTATCCAATTCATATTTCCAGCTGCCTAAAAAATCATATGAATGTCCTCTAAACACTTAAAATTTGACATGTCAAAAGTTGAGCTCATTATCTTGCTTGGGAAATCATCATTTCCTAATCTCTCTATTGCTGTCAATGATTGTCATTCTTGGTCTATCACAGCATCGCAACCATGATTTAATTTCAGAAGGCTTCCTTTTTTAAAAAAAATTCTATACCTTTTTAATTCTCATATCTCCATAAAATACAGCAAGTCAGCTATTCTTTCCACTTTGGTGCCCAGCCTCTTTTTTATCTAGATTTGTTAATAAAAACAATAATAAAAAGTGGTTCTAAGCAGCTTCTGAATCCACATGAAATAAATATTTTAGTTGTCCACAGTTGAACATGTATATAAGGGAATATGTATGAATAATTTGTCATATGGAATATCAGCTTGGGAGGGCATGGTTAATTGAGCATTTGGACATGATTCATTTGCAGTAAATATTACTTTTGTTAAAAGCTCTGCAGAGTTTTGCTTTCCATTTTAAAAAGACTCTTTATTGAATTGTTTAAGAAAAGGAAAGCATGGAAAATACAAGGCCGCTCTTATTTCTATTTCTCAGAATTTGGATTGCTTTGTGATCATTATTTCCTGATTCTAGGAAAGAAACCAAACCTATGCTTCAGAGAATAGCTTAAAGAGTTCTTGTCAAAGAATTATCTTGGTTTGGTCACATATGTTATATAAGTAGTACAGACTTGAAAAAATATAAGTCAATATATGGTCAAAATGAAGTCATTTCAGTTCTATTTTATCAACAAGAATGCAAATAGTAGCTGATAGTATTACCTAATTAAGCTGTCTAAAATTTAGCCTCATTCCATCTTTCCACATCATTCATTTCTTGTTATTCTTAAAGTAGGTAAAACAAATATTGTTAATGTAACTGCTTTTATGATACTTTTCCTGAAATTTGTTGCAAGGGGTGCACTCCATCTGGTGGCAAGATATATTTTCAAAGGAAAAATGCAGCATTAAAATATATGTTCAGAAATGAAAATGAAACTAATTTTCATGGTCATTGATTTAACAAGCCTATAGCTGTATAAAAATCAGAAATTAAAATAGCTGGCCTCCTAGGTTTTCTAGATTCGAAGGGTGTGTTTTAAAATAGATTAAAATTTTAATGTCTTTGTTATAAATTGCATTTTATGTTCGACTGTCTGCATTCTAAAACTAATTTTGTCACATTGTTAACACTGAAAGTCCAGTTTCTTTACTACATTCAAGTAACTTTAGGTCCATTTAATGTCCTTTGTCACAATTTTATAGTAGCCCAATAAATAAATGTTGACTTATAATATGTGTAAAGCATTCATTTCCTTGCTTGCCTTTTGAGTTTTATATAGATTGACAGACTAAGTAGAAGAAATGGCACTATTAATTGCTATTTAAAGTTGGGAGGGATCTAAATTAGTATGTTGAAAGTGAAATAATTCAGCAAATGCATTTTTCTTTATGTCTACATATACTAGTCATTGTTTCTTTGTCTTTCTTGTTCTAAGATTTTTAAAAGGTATTATTAGAGCTGTATCTAATGTTGAAATCAATCTGCTAATCTTGACACCATCCATTTTGACTGACTTTTGTCTAGTATTTATTCAATAAGTCAGTAGTTCACTATTATCTGAACATTCTTATTATTGGCTTATTATCTAATGTTGACGTTTGGTGATATTTAAAATAAACTTTGCCCTTTTCTGTTACTTAACTAGTCTTTCTGATTAGTGTAAAGATTAGCCATCTCCCAATAATAATCGCAGTAGACAATTTTAGAATATAATAGTAACATGTTGATTCATAATATTTAAGAGTTGGAAGAAATGGCAATCTTTTTTTAATTAAAGCTTTTTATTTACAAAACATATGCATGGATAATTTTTCAACATTGACCCTTGCAAAGCCTTTTTTTCTAAATACCCCCTCTTCTCCACTCTTCCCTTAGGTGGCAGGTAGTCCAATGCATGTTAAATATGTTAAAATATATATATTAAATCTAATATATGTATACATATTTATACAGTTATCTTGCTGCACAAGAAAAATCAGATTAAGAAGGAAAAATGACTGGGAAAGAAAACAAAATGCAAGTGAACAACAACAGAAAAAGTGAGAATGCTACGTTCACTCTCACTCAGCTCCCATGGTGCTCTCTTTAGGTGTAGATGGCTCTCTTCATCACTGAAAAATTGGAACTGGTTTGAATCATCTCGTTGTTGAAAAGAGCCACATCCACCTAAAATGACCATCATATGATCTTGTTGTTGCTATGTACAATGTTCTCTTGGTTCTACTCACTTCACTCAGCATCAGTCTATGTAAGTCTCTCCAGGTCTATCTAAAATCATCCTAGTGGTCGTTTCTTACAGAACAATAATATTCCATAACATTCATATACTATAAGTTATTCAGCCATTCTTCAACTGATGGGCATCCACTCAACTTCCAGTTTCTTCCAACTACACAAAGGGTTGCCACAAACATTTTTGCACATGTGGGTCCCTTTCCCTCCTTTAAGATCTCTTTGGGGTTTAGGCCAAGTAGAAATACTGCTGGGTAAAAGGGTATGCACAATTTGATAACTTTTTGAGGCTCTTGCTCTCCAGAATGGTTGGAACCATTGACAGTTATACCAACAATGTATCACTATCCCAGTTTTTTCTCATCCCCTCCAACATTCATCATTTTCTTTTCCTGTCATTTTAGCCAATCTGAGAGGTGTGTAGTGGTATCTCAGAGTTCTTAATTTACAAGAAATTACAATCCTAATGACATACACTTTACTTTATAAATCTAGAAACTGAGACCTACTTAGTTAACTTTTTCAAGGTAATAAATGTGGAGATGATGAATCTGATAGATGGAATTCTGAATGAGAAGTGAGGACATATAGGTTCCAGTTTCAGGTCTGTTTCTTACTGGTTTTATGACTTTGTAGAAGTCAGTTAATATTATTTTGCAACTTTCCCTCCCCCCTCAAAAATGACTTTAATGAATTTTTTTTCATATCTATAAGTATGCAGTCAAACTACAAAGTCCTTGATGACTCAAACTGTTTTATTCTTGTCTTTAACTTTGTGGTATTAGGAGACTGCTTCTGTCTTATAGCAAGTACTTAATAAATGTCTGTGGATTTAATGAATGACAGATTTATTTTAACTTTAGAGTATGAAGTTATGCGTTTGTAACATACAACAGGGAAAATATTAGCCCTTGACCATTTTGTACAATATTATCTTAAATTTAATGCCTTTTCATATTGCAGAATTCATTTCTATACTCCCTTAGTTTATACGTGTATGTATAGCCATGTTGCTTCTTCATTCATCAGATACTAAGAGAATTAAGATAATAAATCTAGAATTGGAAGGGACCATCTAGTATAATCCCTTCATTATGCTAATATAGACAATGAAGCTCCTGGGAGTTGAAATTATTTGCCTAAGGTCACTTATCTAATAGATATCCAAAAGTGGGAATTCTCATCCAAGACTTCATCACTCCAAATTCAACATTTTTTTCTCATAAGAAGCAGAGGGTTATGAGATTCAAAATTAATACAAGTTTGTAGTCTGATACCCCATTAAGCCAAATAACCCTTAAAGTATTTGCGCATGAACTGGATTGGGATGATATCAAAAAACAAAACAGATCTGCAAAGTTTTTTATAGTGTCCTATTTTTATCAGCAATGGGAATATAATCACTGCATTTGGATGCTACTTCCCATCATTGTCCTAGGGGCGTCCCTGAAATAGTAAGTGATTGATTGAAATGAGTTCATTGGAAAATGAGGACAATATAGACATACTGAGAAAAATAACTTTCAGAATTTTTAAAGAAAATCAATGATGATACTTGCAGATGACATCTCAATTGAGTCAATCAACCAATGGCATATTCATATAAATGGCCCTTTAGAATTTAAAATGGGGATAAATGGCCAAATAGACACATTTTAAAGTCTGGGCTGGAAGAAACATTACTCTGAAACCAGTCGATTATTTTTAAGAAGAGTTTAAAGAAAGGTAAAATCCAAAAGAATAGAAAAATTTGCAAAGAACATTTTTAATCAAAAGTGTTAAGTGAAAAGATAAAAGCAGCTACCAAATCACAAATTATTTTTTTTTCATATTTCTAGGAAAGAAGCCTCTGAGTAAAGAGGGCCATCTTTTGTTGAGAAAAACACAATGATGGAAATGGTTAGAATTTAGCAATGCTTTTTCTACAACAGATCACATTTTTTTTTCATTCTTACCAAGAAGTGTGGAGATTATGAGCTCTGTCTAGTTTTATTGATTTTTTTTAAAAAAGCAGTTGACTACATTTAAAAAATTCAGTTTTAGATCTTGTAAAAGGTGACTCATAATTATAAAATAATAGAAGATTTTATAGCAGTAGTAAACATGAAGATTAAAAGGGCATTAGAAGATTATCTAATTAGGTTTTACAACTCATTAGGAGAAACTCCTTGTTTTTATTCATAAATTGCTGTTTTGTGGTTTGCATTATTTTTCAAATATTTTCAATTGTGTCCAACACTTTATGACCTCATTTGGGATTTTCTTGGCAAAAATACTGAAGTTGTTTGTGTCTTCCTTCTGTAGCTCATCTTATAGATAAGAAAACTGAGGCAAACAGGATTAAGTGACTTGCTAGTAAATACCTGTGGCTAGATTTGAACTCAGGAAGATGTCTTCCATTTTAGGACTCTATAAACTGCCACTTAGTTGCCCCAAAACATAATAATGATGCTAAATAATGATTGATCCAAGATTAGTAGTTATGAGAAAATGCTCATTTTGTTCCCCCCCAAAAAATTGCTAATTATTATTAACTGAATACAAATAAGGATTATAGTTGACATTTGTGTAATGCTTTTTGTTTGAAAAGCATTTTGGAAATATCACCTGATTTGTTTCTTACCTGACTCTCTAGGATAACTTTATTTAATTTAAACTAATACAAAATACTTTGAACTTGACCTGAAGTTCACTAATATGAAAATCATCCTGTTCCTTGAAGTTGCAAATCATTGGTTACATTATAATATACTGTCTGAATTTTGTACATTAGATTTGAAGTTGAGTAGGTCATTCAACCCAGTGCACAATAACAAAAAAGATGATGCTATTTTGCAGATGATACTTTAATTGAACCAGTCAACCAATGGCATTAGCCAAGGTGCAAAATCTTTTTGAAGGGCATTGGATGAAATATCATATAGAAGGTTTTGGGGGACTGCTTGAAGAAATCTGCTTGCATCCTATATGTTTTATGTAAACTAGCAGATCTTTTTTCTAATTTAGCTTTTAGTAGTAAGTTAGAAGGAGGAGGTTTTAACTTGGAACCCAAGATATCTTAGTGGTGAGTTAGGAAAGAGTATGTTCTAGTTAAGACCCTTTGAGGACAAGACAAGAGAAAAGGAAAGCTTTTGGAATTAATCTGGAATAGCAGTTACTAATAGTAACTGCATTAATAATAATAAGTAATAGTGACTGCATTAAAAATAAGGATAAAGTAGACTCACTGAGAAAAGGAAGTTTCAGAATTTTTTAAGAAACCCAATTAGGGGTTAGGGTTAAATGGATGCCTGAAGGGTTAGAGTTTAAGATTAGTGCCTAAAAGGAACCTTACAAATACCTGATGAAGGTTACTCTTTTGCTCTCTAAGCTTGAGTCCATTTTTTCATTGATTTTGTATGTGCAAGATAGACTGCTGAGAGAATAGGTCACAGACATTTGGAAGAATTTTTGTTTGTTTGTTTCTATTAACTATATTCCCTTAGTAAATAGCCCTAACTAAAAATTAAGTATGGCTCACTAATTGATATTAACAGATAATCTTTTGTGAGGAGAGGAGGAAAAATACAATGGTGGCGACTTGTGAGAAAAAAAATGTTAGAATTATAACTCTAGTCCCACAGCAACCTAGAACAGGAAGAGGGGCTTTAATAGCCACCTTCTGGGTAGTTTGGCAGTTTAAATGAGGACTGGAAAGTAGTTTAACATTCACAATTTTGTGCTTTTGTGTTTGAACAGTACTCCAAAGAAGAAAAAAATATTGCGCTTGGGGGGGGTATTACAATTTTGAATTCTGGCTCTGCCATTTGGTTAACTGGCTGTGTGACTTTAGATAATTCTATGTAACAGATATTTATTATGTGCCTACTATACATAAAGTATTCCATTGGCTATTAGGACAGATACAAAGTTTAAATGCAACACTATCTCTGCTCTCTTGAAGCTTATAGTCTGATTATTGGTCTTTCTGCCTTGTCTCTCCCCATTGCAATCCATTCTCCATTCAATTGTCAAATTAATTTACCTGAAGTGTACATCTCACAATATCACCTCTCCATCCAATAAACTCCAATTGCTCCCAGTACTCCCAGAATCATATATAAAGTTCTCTCTTTGACTTTGTCCTTCATCAGGATGCTCTATTATATCCTTTTAGTCATCTTACTGTACCTTACATTCTGACTCTCCTACACGATACACCATCCCTTGACTCTAGGCATGTCCAATGGCTGTCCCCCAAGTCTGGATCTCTCTCCCTTTTCATCTGTATCTTCTGGATTCCTCTGGTTTCCTTCAAGTATTAGTTAAAATATCGCCTTTTACAATGTTTTCCTAATCCCTAAATTCTGGGATTTGTCCTCAGTGATGATTTAATCATTTTCAGTCATGTCTGAATCTTTGTTGTAACCCACTTGGGGTTTTTCTTGGCAAAGATACTGGAACAGTTTACCGTTTACTCCTCCAGTCCTTTTGATAGATGAGGAAACTGAGGGAAATTGGGTTAAGTGACTTAACCAGGGTCACACAGTTGTAAATGTCAGAGTCTGGATTTAAACTCAGGAAGATGGGTCTTCCTGATTCCAGGCCAAGTGCTCTCTCCGCTTATTTTGTATATATTTTTTGTTTGTACATGTCATCTCCCCTATTTTTTTAATACATTCAACAAGCATTTATTAAGTACCTTCTTTGTGCCATTAGATAAAGTCCTTGAAAGCTAGATTTTATTTTATTTATCTTTCTTTGTATCCTCACTTTCAAACACAGAGTTGGACACATATAAGATGCTTAAGAAATGCTTGCTTTGAATGATTGTCTCTCTAGGACTTGATTTCCTTGAGTAAAATGAAATTTGCCAGCCTAAATTAATTTTAAGATCTTTCTACTTCTAATTTTCTGCAACTCTGACAAAACTGTTAGCTCCCTGCATATTTGTACACATAAGAATGTATTTAAATATGTATTTAAGAGTGGCAAGTTTGGTAGTGAATAAAGTATTCTTGGGAAGTTTTCTAAAATATTAAAGAAAAAAAACACAGCCCATGTTTTTAGAGCAGTTATTTTAAAAATAAGGACACTTTTCAAACTTTTAGATATAATTTTTTTTTTGCATTGGAACTTTAATTAACAGGTTGAATGAGATTTTGTTCATGGTGCTTGTCGCCATTTTTAGTAGGGGATTAGTCATTTTCCTTCCTGCAAATTTCTGACACAAAGTCCAACAGGAATGAATCACAGTTTCAAGCTGTTGCTCACCTCATTGCCACCAAAAAGGAGAGTCTGGAAATCATTCTGACAAATCCAAGAACTAAATTCTGAAAATGCCTTAAGGGGCTTGACAGAAGTATTTAGCAACTGAAAATTACAGCAGTCTGTCAAATCAGCATTTAAAGAAAGGTGCGCCACAAAACCTTGGAATATGGCAAGTGAATGAACCCTCTCATTGAGTATTTTAAAGCCTTATTTGCCCCAATATATTGAGTTTTAATCAAGTTACTTGTTGAAGAGAAAGATCCACTGAGAATCAGAAAGTTTTCTCTATAGTTTTGTTTATTTTGGAAGAGATTTTAATAGTTAATTAAATAGATGGACATTTAGGATTCCACATGATCATTGGTGTTAAAATGATTTTCTCAAGAATGTTGATTTTCTATAAATTATTTATTTCTATTTCCTGAAGAATTGTGATAGTAAAAGCATTAATGAACTTAATAACATTTCACTCATCACGTATATGTATAACATCCTTGTTCAATGAGAATACATTATATTTGGCTGTATTAATTACTGGTGGCAATTTGAGGGCTTCCCCTGTTATTTTGCAAGATTCCTCTGTAGCTGTAGTCATCAATTAAATGAATAATATTATCGAGGATCATTTGAAATGTGGTTTCTGATGACCTATCCCTTTTGTGGAAATGTGATTTCATGTTTTTTTTTAATCTTTCAGGTGTGTCATTTTGTGTTGGTTTTTGAGGATAGAAAAATAAACTACCTAAGAGGAAGTTGAAATTTGAGAAGCTATTTGTGTCAACTTGAGGAGGGTTTTGGGGGAGAGGATATTAGGATCATGTCTATTAGGAATAAAGTGCCCCATACTGGCATTAAGTTAAATCAATCTATACTTCCAGAGAGGTGGGAAAGGATGTTTGCCCTTCCAAAGGTATGGTTCAGAACTTTAGGGTCCTGGGAAAGGAGTAAAGGGAAATAAGGAAGTGTATACCTTAATTTAGCTTAGTTGCTGGTGATTTCTTTTGAGAAAAATCCTTTGCTTAAAGAAAAATAATCTGTTTTGGAAGGAAGAAAGAGTTTGTTTTTATTATGTTTATATCAATGCACACAGAATATGCAAAATAGAAATACTATATATCAATATAAGTACCATAACAATTCTGATTTGTGGTGAGATGAATGGATGAATATTTCTTTGGGTACTGGAACTTCTAGAAGAAGGGTATCTTCCATTTTACCCTGTATACATTTTGTTCCTTTGGTGTTGTTTGTTCTTATGGTGTCTCTCTCTTTGGAATATAAACTGATGAAAGGCAAGATCCATTTTTATCTTTCTCTGTATCCTTAAAACTTAGAAGTGCCTGAAATCTAGTATCTTCAGAAATACTTGTAAATCAGTGAAGGGAAAAAACATTGAAGGATTTGGAGTTAGGAAAACTGACCCTTAAACAGACTACTTCCAGGACAGTGGACTTCCCTCACCTATATAATGGGGGCTTAAACTAAATGATTTCCCATCCCTCTTTTGGCTTTGAATCTAGGATCCTATGATTTTATGATGAATACTGTATTTCACATGATATAATATGAATCAACATTTTGTAACCCACTGTAATGTAAAAGTAAACTATTACCTTTATAATAAAATAGCCAAAAAGAATCCAGTGTCTAGAAAATAAAAGTTCTGTTAATGATTCAACTTCAGAAACAGGTATAGTTTTCCAAATATACTCCCAAACTATTGGGCTATTCCATCTAATTTGCATCCTAAACCTTTTGTATATCTTGTCTCTTCCTAGAAGTGGACAAAAAAGAATAAGCATTTATATATTGTCTACTATGTTCCAGGCAGTGTGCTAAGCATTTTGCAAATATTATCTGATTTGATCCTCCCGACTGTCATACTACAGACTAATCCTAATTAACCATATTCTACAATCAAGGAAACTGAGACAGAGATTAACTGAGTTGCTTGGTAAAACATCTGTAAGTGTCCAAAGACAGATTTGACCTAGAAGATAATCTTGCTTTTCTATTTGTATCTTAGTACTTAGGTCAGTGCTTTCCAATTAGTCATTTTTTTCATTCATTCTTTCATTACCTATTAACTCTCCTAAACATACATGTCTTTTGCTTTTCTACCTCTCTGCCTTTGTTTTTGACTCATCTGGAATGATATCCACAACTTCTTCAACTATCCAATGTAGAGTATTTCTTAAGCCATTAAGTGTTAAATAAATGAAAATTGTTAATATTGTTGTTCCACTCATTTACAATCCTCTATTCTTTTGGCTCCCTTGAAATGAATATGGTGATATCCAAAAGTTTCTCCTGCCACATAGATTTTTTTTTCCCTGCATGCATATGGTCCGCCCTTGTTAATATTTGTCAACGTCATTTCTACTTCTTTGTCTACTGTGTTATAGATTTAGATTTTAGTCTGTAACTGCCAAAAATGGAAGCTGCCTTAGTATTAATGATGATGGTCATAGAGACTCTGGTAGAGCTCTTGTGTTATTCACCCATTTTTGGCCCCTCAATTTTGTCAGTAACCATTTTCAAAGTGATTTGGGTTATGTATCCAGATTTTTGTAGACTTTTCTTCCTTCCCGTTCTACTAATCTTTGGTTTTTAAGATTATCTTGATCTTTAAACTTCTACCACTTTCTTTAACTCCTTAGAGGTGAATTTATATTGTAAACCAATATTCTCATTGGCTACCATGCTTCTCTTCTTTGCTAGGAGAACACCTGTATGCGAGCTAAGGTGATTTCTTGGTTGTTTTGCCATATTTGTTGTTCCATCTGCTTGCTGCCTTGATACCCAGATCATAGACTATACCCTGAAAGATTTAGACCAGTCCCTTAAGTATTTTAATCCTTTTATCTCTAGAACTTTTATCCTAAGGCCTGACAGCTTTGATCTGTGTGTGCCTCCAATAAGTTCTAGCCATGATTCACTTTGTTGCAGTTGTTCAGTCATTTTTCAGTCATGTCTGACTCTGTGACCCTACTTTTTTCTAGCTTATATCCTCACTAGACTGGTTACTTCTACATGCATATCCTGCTTTATAATATTTTTTTTTTCTTCATACCTTTCTAGCTTTGGAACCATAATCAAATAAATATTCTCACTGCTATTGAAATGACATGTTAATCTATTCCCCTACGATGCCATTTATCATGTCATGTTCCAAACCACAATGCCCTCCCTAAAAATCAGTCCTCCTAATGTGTCATCTCTAATATTAGAATGTAAGTTCTTTGAAGGTGGGAACTAATTTTTTTTTCTCTTGTGTTTATGTCCTCAGAGCTTAAAACATTGCTTGGTGCATAGTAAGAACTTCATGAATGCCTTTTCCTTCATTTATTCATGAATTTTTTTCATCAGTTAAAATTCTGAAAGGAATGATAAGTACTCATTTCTTGTATGCATTTTGCATTTATCTGGATCAGAAACCTTAATAAGTCAGATTAGAGTTTGCCTTAATCATCATTATACTTTTAATTTAATATAGATTTTTGACCTTTGCTCTGACTATTCATCAGTGGAACTTCATGTGTGTAACAGCTCTGAAACAAGTCCCATATCAGTCACTAACCTGTACTACACTGTTTATTAATATATATTTCATTTTGTTAAAAAAAAAAAAAACTTATTGTAGTCTAGTCTAAACTTTGTCCCTGGCTTTTGACTACATTTTCTAAGAAATTGATTAGTAGTAATTTATAAGCTTTTGGCATCTTTCATTTTCTAATCATGAACAACATTTTCTATATGTTTTCTAATGTTCTGTTAACATCTACACATTGAAATCATGGAATATTTAAATATTTCTTTATTTGGTTGGATAGAATCGACATATTTTTCATGATTTTCCCTTCCTCTGAAACAGATTTTGGCATGTAAACTTGAGTGATCTTCATGGTTGTCTTTTTGTTTAGGTTTATCATGGACAGTCCAACGTGAACTAATCAGGTAAAATTATGACAATTGTGGCCTTACTGAGAATCGCAAAATTTTTAGTTCCAAGAGGACTCAGTGGCCATTTAATGGGAAATAGTAAGGAGTCAACAAACTCATAATATAGCATCTAGTTATGTTTCACTTTTTTTTGCCTTCTTAGTAGGAAGGAGGGGAGGAAGAATAGAATTTGGAACTGCAAATATGATGAAATTGGAAAGAAAGAAGAAAGGAAAGCAGGAAAGAAAGAAAGAAAAGGAAGGGAGGGGAACCTAGATTGCACAATGGTTAGGTGAATGATTACAATTGACTTACTCCATTTTTTCCCCTTCCAATGCCCTTTACATAGCTGATATATTAATAGTTCTTCTGCATTATTCTAGTGCTCAAGAGCCTTCCAGTGGGTCACATGTCAGCCATGTATCTTGACCCCAACATAATGATATCACTTTGGTCCAGACAACAGCCAATACATAGTCAGACCATGTAAATAAGATAATATCTAATTGTAGCAGGATGAACAATTGTTTTTTGGTGAAAAACATGATATATTTGGCTCCTCATCATCTTGGATCATGGGATTTTACATTGTTCACCAGTGCTCATGTATTTCTAGAAATACTTTGTTATATAGGGAGACTTCTCCTTCCTTACCTCTCCCCTGCCCCCCAAGCAATTCCACAGAAAAAAGGTAATTGTGTCTACCCAGCAGGACAGCCTCAGATGTATATTTTCCTTTTTCTTAAGTCAAAGGTGGAGATGATTGCAGCTAGAATGACTGCAGAGCTCTCCAAGGCATCCTTTGAATGACGTTGAGTGCAGAATGCTTCCCAGCTCTAAGAGCAATCCCGTTGTAGAAGCTCTCCTGGGGGTCATGCTTCATCTAGCAGGAGACAGGTTGGATTGTAGCGAGACATGTCCAAGGATAGAAAAAGTAGGTTCAGTTCCAGACATCGTGTTTGCCTGTTATCATCACAAGGTGCATCGAATTCATGCTGGGGTTTGGGGGCCTTATTTTCCTATTTTAGATATTAAAATTAACTAGCAAAGCAAGTTCATTGTTGTCTGATAATTACACAGAGTGACAGTGGAGCAGTAGATAAAACTTGGAACTTAGAATGGAAGACCAGCATTCCAGTGTTGTCTCCAACATTTACCAGAAGCACTACTGGGCAAATATTGAGGTTCTCTGGGTCTGTTTCTTCATCTAGAAAATGAAGGGGCTAAATGACCATATAATCTCTTTTACCTCCAGATCTATCATCTTAATATTGTCTATCATGTGCCAGCCACTGAGCTTGGCAATGAGAATACATAGGAAAAAAGATAATATGACCCCCATCCTCTGATTCTTTTAAAAAAATTAATTTGATGCATTTTGCCTTTACAGTGACAGATTTTCCCCATGTCCAGAAAGTTATATCTTATATTTTTTTAAATAATTGAAAAAAGATGAAGAAAAAAAGTTATCAAAACAATTTACAAAAATCTGTAATCTTCAAGATTCCACACCTATAGACCCCCTACCTCTGCTGAGGTGTTAGAAGAGCTGTCTTTTTGTTTATTTCTGAGGTCAGGCATATTTTTTATAATTTTGCAACATTGATTTTTAATTTTGTTCTTTGATTTTTCTTTCCATTTATATTGTTATCATTATATCCATTGTCTTCTTGGCTCTGCTGACTTCAAATTAGTCCCTGTAATTTTTTATAAATTTCTGTTTTCATATTTGTTGTTCTTTGCAGCATGACATTCAAATACCATTATATTAATGAACCACAATCTGTTTAGTTATTCCCCAATCATTGAAGGAGCTTGCTTAATTAGAGTGGAGGATGAGGAAGGTGTAGGGGATGTCATATGCTTACATAGCAAGAAGCAAGGTAGGGAGAGAAAGGCAGAAGAGAGAGCCAGACAGAAGGCTTTATGCAGATCCTGAAGGGGTCTATAGATATATTTTAAGGAGTTCATGTGCTTGGATTCCCCCTAAAAATAATATTTATCTTTATTGAGTAACAACTTTAATTTTAGCTTAACTCTAACTTAAATCCCATTATTTAAAAATGTTATTCTGAGAAAAGATCTACAGAATTCCTTAATACTGAAGTTCACAAAAACACAAACATAAAGAATCTATACTCTAGAATGATTTGAAACAGTAATGATTACTGTCAGAGAAAAGGATGTAGAAAAGTTCACTATGTTGATGTGAACAGACAGAAAGATTCTGAAATGTAGAGACAAACAGTGTATTACAGGAATTTGGGACAAGACAACATGAATGAATGGAAAGAAGGATCTTCTCTAAAGAAAATTAGTATTTTTTTAATTGCCCCTTTTGGGGGAACCTAGGTTGCACAATGGTTAGAGCATAAATCCAGCCTTAGATATTCAACACTTACTAGCTATGTGACCATGGGCAAATCACTTGACTCCAGTTGCCTTCCAAAAAACAACCACAACAGCAACAAAAATACCCCTTTTCTGGAGCATATTTTAGATAACTTCTTAATTTTGAATTTCTGATTTGATCATTATATATTGAATAAGCTAGTTTGTCTCAAATGTCAACTGATATCTTTTTCAGACTCCTTGAAACACTTTCTAATTGCTGCCTGAGCACTACTACTAATAAATGTATTAAATTAGTTGAGATTTTTTAAAATATGAGCCTTTGTTCCCAGTGTTTTACATGGGATGCCATTCATGCACACAACATATCTCCCAAGGACTGATGCTTGGGATCATATTTTCTTGCACGATAAAATAGCAGATACTACACATACACACACACACACACACAAATATTACATATATGTGTTCCTGTATAGGTTTATATATATATATATATATATATATATATATATATATATGTGTGTGTGTGTGTGTGTGTGTGTGTGTGTTTATATATATGTCCATATATTCTCTATCTATATCTGTCTATCGAGAGAGAGAGAGAGAGAGAGAGATTGACCTAGTTTATAAGATCTGTTTCCATTCAGGGCCACTAAATTTTCTTCCTCTAAGATTGCTATTTTGACCCCATGTGGGTTATATTGGGACAAGATCTATTGTTTTTGGGAAACTAATATTCAAGAGCTGCTTTTCTGGGGGTGTGAATTCATTTTCATCACTGTGAATTTTCATTTCTTCTTCTCCCATAAAATGTCACCCTAGTCTTAGTTGTGAAAGAAACACAGGATTTAGAGCGGGAAAAGGCTCTGGAGAGGATAGGATGATTATAGATCTAGAATTGGAAGGAGTCTCAGAAGCTTCACTCTACAGATGAGGAAACTGAGTACCAATGAATGGAGGTTGTTCCTCAGATTTGGAATTCTAACTTTCTGCACAGTTTTATTGGTCTCCACAGTCACTGGTCTCCAAAGTCAATGTTCTTTCTGCTTTGCTCAGGAAGGGGTTTTGACCCCGGTTTTCATTAATATTTTATGTCCTGCTGAAATAAATTTGTAATGTATTTAAATAGATACATTTAATAATGTCTTTTAAGATGCAATATACATTAAGATATAATTATTAAGCATTATATGTGTGTAAATCAATGTATATTAATGAAATATTGAATGAGAAGCAGCTGGATAGGATATGAAACATCTTGGAGCTTAAGGCTGCAACTAGTTTCAAATAAAGGCCAGTTCAGATATTTTGTAGTCTTGTGGCTCAGTTTGTCTCTTCCTCAGTTAACCTTCAGTTCCCTTCCTTGTAAAATAGGAATGACGACACTGAAAATATCCATCTCATGGGATTTTTGTAAGGAAACAGCTCTTGCCAGGTTTTAATAGCCATACAAATGTGAAGGAAATAAACTTTTCATTTGGTTTAGGATACATATCGTTGAATAACAATAAAGGCAAATGTACTGTCTTAAGGTATTTCCTAAGAAGAGGAAAAAACATTTTCCCAATTGGGAAAAAAAATTAAACAGTAGGGCATATGTGCTTCTCCTTTGAGTTTCCGGGTGATTTGTTTTTCTTTTAGACCTAACATCTTTTCAAATTATTTCACAAATTCCCACAGGCTTATTAAATTATAACTTTGTAAAGCATCGTTTTAAGAATAAAATTTATTCCTTACTGTTTTTATAATTACTCTACATGCGTAGAGTTACATGAAGTCATTTAATTTGCCTCTTCAGCTCCCATTTCTAGAAAATTAAAAACAATGAAACATTTAAATAAGGTCGCAAATAAATAATGTTGAACCAATCAGGCTCCATGTCATGTTGATCTTAACTGCTTATCTAACAAATAGGATTCCACATGGTTTACTACCATATATCCTTTAAATAACCATATTCTATAGATGTCTTTCAATTTGCTTTTGCAAGCTTTCTGCTGCAGTGTCTCTGTGGCTTCAATATCAGTGAGAGCATGATTTGACGGCACGATGCTTAGGAGGGAGGGAAGGAAGGAATGGAGGGATGGAGAGAGGAAAAAGGAAAGGAAGTATGAAAAGTGGAAAGGAAAGAACAGAAAGATGGATGAAGGGACAAGGAAAGGAAGGGTAGAAGGGAGGGATGGAGAGATAAGGGAAGGAAGTGAGAAAGGAGAGAAGGAAGAGCAGGAGAGAGGAAGAGAGGGATGATATAAAAGGAAATTACTTGAATTCCAATGCTAGCTCTTTTTTTCATGATCTCTGGGATTTGAAGAAAGTCACTGCTTCTCTCTGAATTTCTTTTTCTTCACTAAGGTGGAGGATTTGGGCTACATGAACTCTAAGGACCACATTTCCTCCCTTAATTGTCTCTAACTTCTTTAAGACATAGGGACAAAGATTCCAAAACTCTGTAGAGTGATCAGCATAAAATTTTTTAAATTGAAAAATATGTGTATGTATGTGTGAGTTTGTGTATTTGTGCTCAGTACTAGGACGAATACTAACAAGGCTGCCACAATTATACACACACATGCATGTGTGTAGTATGTACACAAACATATGTAGACATATGTGTACACACACGTACATTGTGTTTATTGAATGAGACAGAGATTTTCAGGTCTCCCAATTTTCCCAAGTGAATGCCTTTAGAGTAGCTTTATTGTCATTGATGAATGAGTGATCAATAAATGAATAAATGGAAATGTTCTAAGTATAAGCAAACACTGTGTTAAGGTGAAGCTGCAAAGCACATGAAGATGTGTTCTCTTTAATCTCCTATCCACTGATAAAATCGTATCAGTCTCTGATGTTGAATCATTGAACAGGGATGGGGTGTTTTGGTGTCAAGACCTTCCCCCTTTCTATTCCATGCCTTCAGAAGCAGTGGCTGCAGTCCTTATGGGGGCAGATCCAGGCTACATCTCCACAGGAATTAGATGGTGGCTGTGGGCACTGGGCTAGAAACATTGCTTTTCCCAAGAAAGGGTTTATCTCTCTCCTTTTTAGTGTGAGGGAAGTTAGGAGTAAGCCAGTGATGATGGGTTGATTTATAAATTTATAAATTTTCTCACATTTGTTAGTTCACCTTTAAGCAAGGAGAGGATTTAAAAAAATTAAATGAGGAAAATTAGACTTAATATAGTTAAATGATTTACCCATCGTAACAAAGCTTATAAATGTTGGATCAGAATTCAGCTCTCTCCTTGTTCCAAGTTGACCAGTCATAAGCCTTAAAAGTTCTTTATTTTACTATGTAAAAGTTGTACAGCTTTTCATACAAAAATGTGTAATAAATAGTCCTTAATACTAATTTTTGGGGAAAGATTCATTAGGAGAAGGAAATAAGTATTTAAATAATGCCAATTATGTGTAACCGTGCCAAGTATTCTTTAAATATTTCATTTGATCCACTCTATCCACTGAATGACCAGCTCCCTCCAATTTAGAGTATTAATGATGAATGGGATTCTTTAAAGACCAATGACTGTGCGTGATCACACCAAAAGTAAAAAGAGATTAAAACATCTGCAATAGACTCGATACTTTTCAAGATCTTTCGTGGGCAAAAACAAATCAAGTTGTGGCTAACCTGATGTTATACCTCTGTGCATTTAACTAGACTCAGTCTTTGGACAGCAGACATGCATACTCCATTACAAGGCTCCTGTGTGAATTTTTTTTTTCAGTTTGATTAAAACTCATCAGAGTTTTTGTTTCTTTGGCAGAACTTTGGGCAGACTGAGGTCACTGATGCCCCAGTGATTAGGCAGAAGAAAACTAGTGGAGAATAGTTAGAATTAGGACAGGAAAAATGACATGAATGACTCTCATTGTTTAAAAAAAAATCCACACTTAAAAACATTCTTTTTTTAATGAGAGTAAAGTTAAGTTTAATCTCATATAATGAGTCTGCTTTATTTTCCAAAGATTTAATAGCTGCAATTTTGGAGTGATGGTGTTCTTTACTATTTAGTGGCAATCCCCACATCTGGCTTCCAGGATTGGATATTCAAATAGTCCTGTGGCCCATTTATAATTTGGGGGGAACAATTCAGGTGATTGTCCATTAAAGCGTCCTGAATATTTGGGGTATTTTTCCCATTGAATTCTATTTCCTCAGCATCTCTATCTCCTACTTGCTTACCCATGCATTTGCTCAGTAGTGTTTTTCTTGCTTGATCATTCCATGCCTTTATATCTCACTGACGCGAGGAGGAGGCACATTACAGCTGAGTGAGACTTATTAAATCTTGCCTTTATCTAAAGTTTAGACTTAAAGGCTTATCAGGATTTGAAAAAAGGGATTGCTCCAGAGGGATCTGAAGGAAAATGGATCAGTATGGCAGTTCTATTTTTTCCCCTTCATTTGATGAATGAAAGAAATGAAGTACGGCTCAAGAGAAAAGGGAGACCGGACATCAGAATATATATTTTAGATGAGAGAATCAATGGCTTGAGGCAAAGATTTACTGAGAGGAATATAGATTAAGAAAGAACACTAAAACTCTCATTGAAAAACATTAAGATGTTCTACAGGCTTTGTGAAGTTACAAATACTTCCAGGAAAAGAAATGAAAGATCAAAAGTGCATTTCTGGAAAAGTGTCACTATATCTTTATTTGCTGATGATCTGCCATTTAGGCCCTTAGTCTTGTGGCTGAACACCCAGAACTAGGATTGACTATCTTCTTAGCTCTAATTCTACATCACCAGTTACCCTTTGGACATCTTGAGATGGATGTCCCATAAGCATTTCAAACTCACTAGGTCTCCAGACAAAATGGATTATCATTCTAACCCATTCCTTCTTGCAAACTTCCCTATTCCTATGGAGTGTATTACTATCCTACCAGTTACTCAGCTATATCACCTTGCCTTCATCCTTGAGAGAAGAGAAGTTTTTACTTTTAATCTTTGTATCCTTGACCCTTTGCCAAGAGACTTGACACCTATTGATCAATATACTTGATTTAAAGATAACAAGAGGAGGTACCATCTCAGAAAGAGAGTTCTTCAAGTCAAACTGGTAGAGGCAGAACTGAGACTGGAAACCAAGGGTTCTGGTGAGTAGACAAGTGTCTTTCATGGCCAAGATTTTCCATTCCAGGAGTTTTTTTCCATGGCCTTTCTAGTAAAATAGTATTCTGATCTTTCTGATTCTGATTCTCATCTTTCTGTCTCTTCTTGACTCATCTGCTATCCTTTCTGCTTCTGTCAGTGACTTTCCACCATTCCACCCAAAATTTTCTTCAAGACAAAGTTTGAGATTTGTTTTGCCAAGAAATCTTCCTTAATTAGTTCACTCACTTAGCTTACATCCTTATTTTGAATTTTCTCAGTACTGTGGATCTTCATATCTGAATGTGGTTACTATGCATTTATCTTATGTTTACAGAAATTCCTATATATGTCATCCTCTAATTAGTACATGATTTGCACACAACCTGTGATAGAGCTTTTTTAGCTTGTATCAGTCAGCTCAGTGAGACACATTGTATATTGATCCTGACATCGTGACGTCACTTTGGTGCTATTTATTTGAAGAACAACAGGCTTCCTTGAGAGCAGGGGCTATCCCAGTTTTCTCTTTTGTATCTCTAGGAGTTAACATTTAGTAAATAATATTTTTCCATTCATTCATATAAGCTCACAATAGGTATATTGTTGAATTAATGGGCTAAACAACTTTGGAAGTGTAGCTCTAAACATCTATGAACACACCTGTCAGATTGGCTAAAATGACAGGAATAAATAATGATGAATGTTGGAGGGGATGTGGGAAAACTGGGACACTGATGCATTGTTGGTGGAGTTGTGAAAGAATTCGGCCATTATGGAGAGCAATTTGAAACTATGCCCAAAAAGTTATCAAAATGTGCATACCTTTTGACTCAGCAGTGCTACTACTGGGCTTATATCCCAAAGAAATACTGAGGAGGGGAAAGGGACCTGTGTGTGCCAAAATGTTTGTGGCAGCTCTTTTTGTTGTAGCTAGAAACTGGAAGATGAATGGATGTCCATCAATTGGAGAATGGTTGGGTAAATTATGGTCTATGAAGGTTATGGAATATTACTGCTCTGTAAGAAATGACCAGCAGGAGGAATACAGAGAGGCTTGGAGAGACTTAAATCAACTGATGCTGAGTGAAATGAGCAGAACCAGGAGATCACTATACACTTCAACAACAGTATTGTAGGAAGATGTATTCTGATGGAAGTGGAAATCTTCAACATAAAGAAGAGCCAACTCACTTCCAGTTGATCAATGATGGACAGAAACAACTACACCCAGAGAAGGAACACTGGGAAGTGAATGTAAACTGTTAGCACTACTGTCTATCTACCCAGGTTATTTATACCTTTGGAATCCAATACTTAACGTGCAACAAGAAAATGGTATTTACACACATATATTGTATCTAGGTTATACTGTAACACATGTAAAATGTATGAGATTTCTTGTCATCTAGGGGAGGGAGTAGAGGGAGGGAGGGGAAAATCTGGAAAAATGAATACAAGGGATAATATTATTTTAAAAATTACTCATTCATATATAGTGTCAAAAATGTATAATTATAAAATTAATTTAAAAAATCTAGCAAATGAATTGAATCCATGTTCATAACTACTCTTTAAAATTCAGCCTGAATAAAGAGATATAGAATTATTATAATTTATTACCTCAAACTATACCACAAGACATTTTGAACAATCAGCTTGTTGCCTCCTTGCATAGTCCATAGTGGAGAACTTGGAAGATTTTGCCTTATCTCTCCCTCACAGTATCCTTTTTTGAATTCTTGGATCAAACACATTTTTTTTTCAAATCCATGGTTCAAAGTTCATTTACAGGATGCTTCTCCTTGGTAGGGAGTGCTTACTCAGTTTTCTGTGCATTACAAAGAGCAGAGGTAAAGACTGTAGAAATATCTCCTCACGGCTCTTTGAGAACCAAAGCTAGACAGATTTATGAGAATACTAGTAAGCAGTATGATCAACACACACATACACCTACACTTCTATGTTTTCCCCTTGTGTCCTCCTCCCTATCCATGCTTCATGAACACTTTCATTAGGTCTCACCTTTGCTACTATACTGCTAAAGTCTTAAAAAAAAAAAAAAAAAATTACTAGTATACATACAATAGTATCTCTATCAAGTCCCCCATTTCCATTTTCCTAGTAAACTTGAAACTCCTTGAAAGCAAATTATGTCTTTTCATAATATCCCCCATAATATTCCTAATAGGCACCCAATAAATACGTGTTGAATTGACTTATCTTAAATAATATTTCACAGTTGGAAAACTGCTTAGCTATATCAAAGTAATTGCCATTCTGTTCAAATGCTTCAACTCTTTGCATAAACTTTCTGACTCTATGACTGTGAGGTTAAACACAGGCCTTAGCACCCAATATAAACTAAACCGGCCCAGTTGAATTTTATAACATCTCATTTTAATAGTGATTCCTGATTCCTTGGCAGTCTTTTCCACCAGTTGCTTTCAGTGGTTACAATATTGTTTTTGAAAGTGGTGTTTTGTTCTGTCATTAAAAGAAGGAGCCTTTGAAAAATCAAGGCGTTAGGTCTACCTTTTGTTTGGTGTTTGATCTTCTCCTTTTACTCTTACTGATTCTTTTAAATAGAAAACATAACAGGGAAGAGAACATCAAGGGGAAACATGAGTTGTTGTCCCTGCCTAAGTTAGCTTCAAACAGTGAATCAAATCTTGACTTACTTTGTTTTCAAAGGAGTCTGTGTGGTTTGAATGCATATTTTAAAGCAGGTATAAAAGATATCACTGTAGATAAAGGAAGCAAAGAGTACTTTATGAAGAGCCTAGAGCTTTGGGTTGTGGGGGTGACATTTTTCCTAATTATTACTAAACTAGTCAATGGAAAAGTGCATTTCTCTAGTAGAACTGAATTTGAGTTTGTCAGTATGTTGTCAGTATTCTAGTTTTAGCAAACTCTGAATCTGTTCTTTATATTCTTTATAAATAAAGTTTACTTTAGATAATGGCTGGGTTTCTTTTAAAATATTTATGGTAACTGTGCTATTCCTATGATTCAGGGAAATGGTATGTCCCATTTCTTATGTAGTTTATAGTAAACTTATAAAGAAAAGAGCCATGTTCCTTCCAAGTTTTCTTTTCTTTTATCTTTTTAATTTTTTTTATTTTGAGCAGAGGAATTGGAATGAAAGTGAAGACATTTTAGACTTCTTGTTCTTCAGTCCTTTCTGATATTTCATGACCCCAATAAGGGTTTTCTTTTCAGGGATACTCGAGTGTTTGGCCATTTCCTTCTCAGCTCATTTTATAAATAAGAAAACTGAAGCAAACACGGTTAAGTGACTTGCCCAAGGTCACACATCTAATATATGTCTTAGGCCAGATTTGAACTAAAAATGATGAGTCTACCTGATTCCAGATTTATCACTCTATCTGCTATGCCACATAGCTGTCCCTTTTAGCCTTGAACTACTACCCTCACCCTTCCAAGGAAACCCAACATTAATAGCAAAATTAACATACAACTAAGAATTTATATATACAATTTTTTTTACCAGGTCTATGATTTCTTTGGTTTGGGAAGCTCCCAGTGAGAATATCCCTCTAAGAATATGTATCTACAACTGCTCTACAATTCACTGTTTTATAGAATTGCTTGGGGGAAATGAGCTGTTAGGTAACTTCCCAAACATTATATTGTCCTTTATGTGTCAGAATTATGGCTGAAAGCTAGATCTTCCAGGCATAGAGGTTGGTCCTCTATCCATTATAAAAAGTTTTCTTAAAATAAATATAAATAGTTAACACTTCTGATAAATATGATTCCTTTTATTGTAGAGGTTTTTTTTTCAATTTTAACTATTTTATTATTAAAGATTTTTTTATTTTCAAAACATTGCATAGATAATTTTCAACATTCACCTTTGTAAATAAAGCCTTGTGTTCCAAAAATTTTCCCTCTCTTCCCCCACCCTCTTTTCTAGACAGCAAGCAGTCCAATATATGTTAAATGTGCAGTCCTTCTATACATATTTCCACAATTATGCTGCACAAGAAAAATCAAATCAAAAAGGAAAATGTGAGAAAAAATGCAAGAAAATAACAATTAAAAAAGTGAAAACACTATGTTGTGATCCACACTCAGTCCCCACAGTCCTCTCTCTGAGTGCAGATGGAATAATAAAGTTCTTAACTTTGGATCTGTGAAGCTAAAAAATAAATATTAATAACTTTTAATACAAATTGTTTCATTTTTAGTTTTTATACTTTATTTTCTCCATTTAAAAATATTATTCTAAAAAGAAATCTGTGGTTTTCAATGGAGTGTCAGAGGGAACTGTGACACAAAATTAATTGAGATGATCTGCTTTAAGGCATCCAAAGTGAGTTCTTAGTTTTTCTCTGCCTTATCCTCATTTATATAGGTGCAGAAAATGAGAGATATTTTGCCCAATGTCACCCATATATTTATAACAATAATCTAGGTATAATATAAATGTCATCATCATCAACATCATTTTATTCAGTGGGAAAGCAGGAATTTGAACCCACATTCTTTGAATCCAAATCCAGTTCTTATTCTGCCACATATCCTGATGCCTCTAAGAAGTCTAGGTTCTTAGAAGCACTTTGGCTTAGGCAGTCATCAGTAACAGATGCTGTTAACCACAAACTTGTGTTTGGCACACCTGCCACCCAGGACACACTCAGCAGCAGAAAGCATTCGTGGGTGACTGCTAAACACTCTCTGACTTCAGCTACTCTTCTCTTCATTCTCTTTGTGTCTATATCATTTTCTTCTAGTTCATCTAGTGTTTCGATATGAATCATTCCACCATCCTACCCCAGGAAAACTGCTTGTCTTAATCCCAGTATCCTTTATACTTCCTAATTATTAGAGCTATCATGTCTAGTCATCATAAATGTCTAGTTTTTGAGTGAAGGCCATCATTTATCAATTCCATCAAACAAAAAGATTAATCTCCCACCCCATAACTAGTTATCTTATGCCATTCTTCTGTCCTGCAAAGCACTTTAGAAAAGATTATGTATCCCTGAGATCTTAGAAATCCACCCTTAAGGCAAACACAGAATCTGCAGTGTCAGAGTCACCTAGCCTCCTCACAAGAACATGGCTCATTTTGACCATTGATCTGACTGTGCTCTAAGCCAGTCCAGACCCTGGGTCTGCTCTGAAGTAATCTCTACCCTGCCTGCTCCCATAGATCCTACTCCCTTCTCAGTTTACTAGCTTCATTACTATCCACATCTGGATCTGCTTCGTTTACCAAATGGCTTCTATGGTAATCTTAACACAGGCAAGTAACTAAAGGACACAGGCATGTTGCTTCAATTGCTATTTTGTTCTCTATCTTCAGAAATCCCTCCGCTTTTCTCTAATATCTCCCATTATCTCTATCTATTATATATCACATCTCTAATATTTTCCATTCTTTTCTGTTTGTGTTTATATCTGTCCATAATACAAACAAGTGATATTTACATCAGTACCTCAGGAGCATGAATAGGGCTTCAAAAAAGATGTTTTCTGATAAACTACTCATTTCTTTCCCTACTTATCTCTTGGAGGAAGGGGCTAAAGGGATCTATGATAAGAAGCAAATGCTCCTAAAGTCTCATAAATCGTCAAAAAAGATCTTGTCATAATATTTTAAAATTTGTTTATTAAATTGTCTATCAAAAGAAATTTGGGGGACATATCTCTTGGGGAAATGATTACTTTATTCAAATCAAAATAGCTTGTCAGCTGTTGAGTTAGCTTTGTACTTGAAAAATTGTCCATATCTAATATTATCTCAGTTCAGTCATTTCTATCATGCCTACAGCTGCTCAGCCATTATAGATCCAAATTTCCAACTTCCATTTGGCAATATTTACAACTTTGGTGTGTTTTATGCACTAATGCAGACAATTTGCCATACTAGCTTTGTAGGCAACTCCAGAGCCAAGAATCCTAGGATTCAGCTCTGACACACATTGACTGTGTGGTTTTTAGCAAGTCAATTAACCTTTCCATCTTCTCAGAAAATCTCTAAACAGCAAAGACAATTCCAACTTTTATTAGTGGAAGAGTTTCTAAACTTAGGAGATCCTTTTTTCCAGACAAATACTATATGTGCTTATCATTTCTCCTTTTAAAGACTCATAGATAAGACTTACCTTTCCATTTTATTTGGTGACTTTCTACAAATCACAATAAAATGTTTAATACCCCAGAAATCATCTAAGCAGTGTCTTTTTTTTTTTACTGACTAGTATTCTTAAGCAGCTCATCATAATGTGGCAGGACCCTGAATTCTAGAAAGCTCTGCCACCAGATATATTTATTGAGTCATTTATTTGTTTGTTTATTATTTAAAATAACACTCCAACATTCATTTTTGCAAGATCATTTTCTTCTTTCCTTTCCCACCTCCCTAAGGCAGCAAGGAATTCAATACAGGTTAAACACATATAATCATTTTAAATGTATTTACACATTTGTTATGTTGTAGAAGAAAAATCAGACCAAAAGGGAAAGAAAAAAACATGAGAAATAAAAAGCAAGCAAGCAAACCAACCAAAAAAAGGGTGAAAATACTATGATTCAATTCATAATCAGTCTCCCAATTTCTCTCTCTGGATGAATATGGCATCTTTCATCCAAAATCTATTGGAATTGATTTGAATCACTGCATTGCTGAGAATAGCCAAGTCCATCACAGCTGATCATCACATAATCTTGCTTTTACTTTGTACAATATTCTCTTAGTTCTGCTTGGTTCACTCAGCATCAGTTCATGTATATCTTTCCAAGCTTTTCTGAAATGAGTTCTTATAGAACAATAATTTTTCATCACCTTCATTACCATAACTTATTCAGCCATTTCCCCAGCTGATGGGCATCCACTTAATTTCCAGTTCTTTGGCTCTACAAAAAGGGCTGCCACAAGCATTTTTGTAGGTTCTCCCCTCTTTTTTAATGATCTTTTTGAGATACAGTCCCGGGAGTGACATTGCTGGATCAAAGAGTATGCTCAGTTCTGTAGCCCTTTGGACATACTTCCAAATTGATCTTCAGAATGATTGGATCATTTTACAACTCCATCCACAATTCTGTCACCAGATTCTGCAAGTAAAAAGTGAAAAGGCTTTGAATATGGTCCTAGGAATGGATTGTATCTATTGATCTACTACTTGCCTAATAAGCTATGGAAAGAGTTTTACTACAAGCCTGGTCACTAGGTGATCATTTATTTTCATTATAATAACTCTTAAAACTGACTAACCCAATATAAAAAGAAAAGATTAGATGAAAGAATGGATTTGGCGATGAAATATTTGAATGTACATAGGCTATCCTTGTTGTACGTTCTTTTTTTGTAGGTATACACCTTCTCACATGTGACTCTTCTCTAGTAGTAGTAGTAGTAGTAGTAGTAGTAATAGTAGTAGTAGTAGTAGTAGTAATAGTAGTAGTAGTAGTAGTAGTAGTAGTAGTAGTAGTAGTAATAGTAGTAGTAGTAATAGTAACAGTAGTAGTAGTGGTAACAGTAGTAGTAGTAGTAACAGTAATAGTAGTAGTAGTAACAGCAGTAGTAGTAACAGTAATAGTAGTAGTAGTAACAGCAGTAGTAACAGTAACAGTAGTAGTAGTAGTAATAGTAGTAACAGTAGTTACTGAATCTAGGTCTTCTCCACTTTGCTCTAAGGAAAGCTTTCTGTAACACCATTCTGTCTGCAAGCTCTTAGCCACTTCTTCCATAAATTCTTCATAGGATCACTAGACAATATGCCCTATCTGCAGCCCTCATCACCCTCACAATGATAATAATAATTGCTAGCATTTATAATAGTACTTTGGGGGTTGCAAAGAGCTTTATAATTATGATCTCATTTGATTCTCTCAACCAATCCTGCAAGGTGGGTGCTATAATGATCCCATTTCATAATAATTATAATAGTAATAACTAATCTATAGCATATATAATATTTATATATTAGATATAGTACTCATTCTGTGCCTGGATTATACAAAGTACTTTAAAGTTATTATCTTATTAGATCCTCATAACAAGCCCGCAAGGTAGCTGCTATTGTTATTCCTCTCTAATAATGATAATAATAATAATAGCTAAAATTTAAATAGCACTTACTATGTGCCAGACACTGTGCTAAATGTTTTACTATTATTATCTTATTTGATCTTCACAGCAACCCTGGGAGCTAAGTACTATTATTATTGCCATTTTATGGATGAGGGAATTAAAACAGAGATGAGGTGAGTTAGTGCTGAGGCTGGAATTGAACCCAAGTCCTTCCCACTGCAGGCCTGGCTCTCTATCCAGAGCCCCATTTTCATTGGGTTTGAGTGACTCATTTGAGATGTCCATCTGTTACCCCTTGCTCTTGCTACATTAGCAATCTACTTCCATTTCTGACCTTGCATATCTTAAATGACACCCTTTATTCCACTTTTCACATATAAAATGCCATTGTTAATGTTCTGCCGCCCATTTACAACCCCAGGGCATCTTGTTATCACTTTGAATAAAGCACATTTTTTATCTTCTACTGGAAGGATAGGTGATTGCATGACTTACTTCCAAGAGAGTACCCAGAAGTATATCCATGCTTAAAAGCTGGGCTTTTGTTTTACCCAGACACATGGGGCTACTGAAAATACTGCATAATTTCCCAAATTTGTTCTGATGGTCCATATAGCTATATCACTACACATCATGGTCTGCCCCATAGGTGTTTATCATCCACAGGCATTTTTCTGTGTGGATTGTTAGGGCAAACATTTAAGCAGGTTATCGAGTTGTTTTAACATTTTCTGGATTGATGCAGTTAGTATATGACTATCCACACGTGAGAGCATTTGGTGACCTGACTTTCTAGGAGAAATCTCTTTTCTATTTGGTCTCAGTTCTGAACAACTTCCATTATTGTGACTGCATCGGCCTGCTTATTTTCCCCTCACAGGACTCTTGAGAAGATCAATGTGTAAAAATAATTTGCAAACTTAAAGTGCTGGATAAATATCAGCACTTTATTATGCTTTGTTTTAGTTAAGAAATCAAAAGATCACGAAGCAAAGTCATCTCTGTTCCTGCAGCTTTCTGATAAGATCTTAGCCAATGCCGAGGAGGAGTCAGTTTTGTAGGAGAATCTTTATGGAATGTTTCATTACTATTTAAATGCATCTTTATAATCAAAAACAAGAAGTACAATGGAATCTTTTATCCTCTGACTTCAGCCACTTGTGTGATGGAAAAAATTTAGTTGACTGTATACTATTAATCATTTATAACTCAGGAATTATTTATTAAATGCCTATTGTGTCACTAACATTATGCTAGTTACTAGGGAGTACAAAAACAATAGTGAATGTTTTTGAGCTTCAAGGAACTGAAATTCTTCTGAAGAAAGGCATGTAGAAAGACATAAATAAGTTTCAAATATATAAAGTATAGGGTAAGGGAAAGGAAGCAAGCTAACAAGTTAGAGATTGGATCAGAAGGGTTACCTGCTTAGATAGGATCCAACAGCTCACACCTCCCTGGGAGATGGTGCCTCCATTGTTATCCTTGTTATACAAGGACATGATCTTGTTATCTATGTTATACACCTTCTTTGGGGAGTCATCCATCAGAAGGATTCAGTAGGACCCTGTTTAGATTGACTATTGACTTGTATCTAATTCTGAAAGTAATTGGTGGGAAAGAAAGGAACCAAGGAGTTGATTTTTTGTAATGACTCCAGTGAAGGAAATGCAAGTCTGAACTTGAGAGATACATTATTTCCCACTTTTCCCTTCTGTTGGCCTCCAGGTGGAAGAATTCAATGTATCTATAGTTAAATGACTTTGAACATTTTGGACAATATGCATGACAGATAAAAATAAATGATCACCATTTTATTATCATTTTTAATCCAAATTAATAAGGAGAATAGAACAAAGGGAGGGGAAAAGGATGTACTGTATTTTATTGAAATACTGGAGGTGGACCAGTGAGAATGACTTTGCTTCTAAAGATTTTAACAGTTGTTAAGGCCATTTAACTTCCTTTAAAGAACACACCAAAAATACTTAAATAAAATGAGATGACCTTCTTAATCACTAGTAACATCATCTATACAGAAGAAATTATCAATGTTAAGCTCTACTGGAAATGGACCCTCAATATACCTTGTAACATAAAAGAAAATTTGATTTTGTATAGTATGTAAGCTGTCATTAACCTTGCTGGCCTGTGGATGTCATATGCAGACACCTGAGCTCAGGCTAAGAGTTTTTACTCATTTTTGCCATTTAATGGCATTTTCTACCTTTTCTTTGTTCAGACTCTGGCTTTGTATAAAAGGCAAGACTATCTGAAGTTATAACAGCAAGTCTCTTTTCAAACTGAACAAACTTGTTATGAATGATCAATTTTGTTCTTTCATAGTGCAACTGAAAAGAATGTTGTATCTGGAGTCAGTTGTGACTTTTGTTTCCAATCTAGGCTCTACCACCTGAGTGACCTTGAGCAATAACTGACCTTTCTAGTCCTTAGTTTCCTTATTTTTAAAATAAAGGAAATGCTACAGCTGAGCCTTGCAGCTTAGAATCTATGCTTCTGTGATCCTAAAACTCTATCATTTATTATCTAGTACATTAAACAGAAAAGCTTAAATTCATACTCACATAGGAATCTAACATCTTCCTATTTGTTTCTACCATTTTGGTCACCTGGGATTTCCCAAAAATATAAAACCAATTTAGAATAGTTGCCTGTCACTTTTTAATAATGCCATTTTCTTAGTACTCAGTTTCAGTCATCTGCTACTCTCTTAAATTCTCCCCAATCTTGATTAAAGACTAAATTTGTTTCTGTTTACTCACCATTCATTCATTCTTTCTTTTGCTCATTAAACATAGTTAATTATTAAATTCCTACTATGTGAAGATACATACGTATAAATAATGTTTAGCGAAAGTACTATGTCTACCTTCATGGAGTAGTTTTGGAGAATATAAAATACAAAATCAGATAATTCCACTATGAACTTTCTTTGTTTAAAGCCTTAGAAAGCTACAAAAGTATGAGATATCTGTCTCATAAGTAGGTTAGACTTAGAGCTAATGGATCTGGATGTGAGCCCTTATCCCTCCCCTTGCCTTCTGTTGCCATAGGCAGATTGCATTATCTCCCAGGGTCTCTGTTGTAAAGATTCTTCTAGTGCTATGTAATATGATATGACATAACATAATGTCACATGATGTGATATGTTATATAATATGTAAAATGATATATATATGATATATCATTGTTATATGATATATTATAACAAAATATATATGATATATAATATTATATGATACAATATAACATAATATAATTATATCATATAAAGTGATAATATAGTGTAGCGTAATATATTATAATGTAAGATAATATAATAGCATAAATGATAGAATATATGTAACAATATAACATATTATATGAATATATGATATGTAATTTTCAGTATAAATGCTTTCTTATAATTTCATGTGCAAGGTGAGCTTCAACTTCATTTTAGGCTTTCATATATACTAATGCCTAAATATTGGTGAAATGATTCTTACTTCATAGGGGAAATTGTTATTAAATATTTGTTGGGCAGTTTACAAATGGGGAAGAAACATTTAGATAGTACGATAGTTAGAACATTGGTTTGGATCTGAGATCAAAAGCGACAAATATTAGATATGTGACCCTGTGCAAGTCAATCCTTATTGTCTCCAAAAATGTAAAAATAAATAAATATATCATAATAAATTTAAAATAAAAATAAAGATGAGAGGAGAATGAACAGCAGCTTTGGCAAGAAATCCCAGAATGGGGTCATTATAAACTAGACACAACTGAAATGTGAACAACAAACAAAATATGAAGGACACTACTATGTGTCTATGAATTATAATAATAGTCTTTTCTAGCAAAACCAAATATGAAGTCATAGAATGAAAGCTGGAAGACAAGCATTGAGTCCAATACTTTCATGAGGATTGGTTGAATGACTTGCCTGTGGTTGATACAAGTGAGATGTCAAATTTAAAATTAAAGGCTCTTTGCTTCAGACCTAATGCTCTAGCAGTGTACCATTTAATCTTTTTTTTTACTTTTTTCCCTATATATTTTCTTTTCTTTTTGAGAAAGCTTTTTTGCTTTCAAAACATCTGCATAGTTTTCAACATTCATCCTTACAAAGTCTTGTGTTCCAATTTTTTTCTCTCTCTTTTCCCCCCATCCCCTCCCCTAGATAATAAATCATCCTGTACATGTTAAGCATGTGCAGTTCTTCTGTATATTTCCACAATTAAGCCGCACAGAAAAATCAGATCAAAAAGAGGGAAAAGTGAGAAAGAAAATATAACACAAGCAAATAAAAAAATGAAAATACTATGGATATTTGGTTCCTATTAAAGAGGACTTGAGCTATTGAATTGGATACATGCAGACTTACAAAGCTAGTCTGAAGGTTTATGTATGACATGAAGGTCTTCCAAGTATTCCCTTTTTGTCAATATCCATATCAATGAATATTTAAAAAATATTTTAAAGAGCTACCTCAAAAAAAAATTTACCTCCTCCCACCTAAAAGATTTGTGCTTTTTGGAAGTTGAATGAATACCTACCTAATGAATTATTTGCTTAATATTTGGCAGTTTAAATTAATAAATAATAAAGTAATAAAGTATCAAATATAAATTAGTTACTGGGAAAACCACAATGTAAGGATAAAATTATTTTTGTTTAGTCATCAATAACTATTCAGTGCTATTATTTAGAAAATTCACTGAATAAATTTATCATTGTTTGTCTATTGGCAAAATGTTTATTTTGTCTCAATCTTTATTAAGAACCAGAAAAGAGTCATGGATTTGTAGTTTTGCATCCCCACGGAAAGCCTGCATCCATTCATTTATCTTGGGAGAAATATTTACACAACTGAAGATAAGAATAAAGAAAACTGCTTGTGTTCCTCAACATGATGCTGTAGATTCAAAGATGCCATCAAAGGAGAGGAAAGAGCCTGCCCAATCAGGCTGGCAGAAAAAGAATAGAAAGTAATGATTGGGGATGCTCACCTATCCACAATAGGGATGTTTTACCCACAATAGAAAAATCTTCTGCTTCCCTAGGAGAAAGACTGGCTCAAGGCTTTTCAAACTGAGTGATTACTACCTACTTCTGATGATTCATATGAAGTCCAATGATAATGCCATAAGTCATCTAATAGTTGCTTAATAATAACTATCATGTCCTGGATAAGAAACTGAAGGGACATAGAGTATTTTCATGACTATTGCTAAGCAAATATAAGGAATTCAGAAGAGAAACACAAATTTGTGTTAGAGGGGATGAGCTAGTTGAGATTTCTGAGAGTCAGATTAGCTTTTTGTACCACAGACCATGTTGGAGTGAATGAATGAATGATTCTTGGCCAGGAAGGCATTGAACTTAGGCAAGGTATTGTAGGCTTTTATTTACCTGAAGTTTTGTAGATGTCATCAAAGTAGGACTAGAAGGGAAGAAGAATGAAGAAGATTAACAACAAATATTTTCTAAGCTAGATCCTATAGAGAACATGACAGTACAAGAAAAGCAATAGCATTCGAGAAACCAAATGCCAATGGGAAAAGAATACAAGAAAGAAAACCAGAAATAAAACCCATGTATTCTTATCAGCTGGTTCTTTTCCAATCTGCTCTTTTTAAACAAAAGAGAACATTCTCCCCCCTTAATTTCTGTCTCTAAGTGGCCTTTGTAGCTTCCCCTTCTGTCTTCTTATTTTCTCATTTCCTTTATACTTCTATAACTTTTAATATCTTAAACCAGTGCCTTTTCATGAGTAGTGACCCATTTCTAATTTATGGTGGCAGAAAAATAGCTCACAGTTGAATCAGGTGTTTAAAAAAATGAGCAATATATAATTTTCCCGTGGACTCCAAAAAGCTCTGTGATGTAACATTTCCAAATTAGAGCTTTCAAAACTATGAAAATAGTCAGATATAAAAATGATTTGACAGATCCCAATGAACTGAGGCCAGCTTTACTTTTATTTTCAAACAGATCCTTGAAGTAAATTTATTGGAGTGGTAATTTTTTTCTCAGCTCCTCAGAACTGTCACAATTTGTTTTTCACTTAAATTTTAGTTTTTTTGCTATTTAAGGCAAATGACATTTCCATATACAAAAAGGGCAATACTATACTTACATATATGTGTGGATGTTTTTATATGTATATATGTATACACACACATATAATGCATAAATTATACACCCTTTAAAAATTTTGGTTCCAACCTTTATCAGTCTTTCTTAGTACCATGGCTACTTTACACTCTATATCACACTCTAATACTTTCAGATTCTGTGATATCTAGATATCTGTGATATCTCACATCTCACAATATAAGCTGCCTGAATTTCCAATTATCAGGATTTCCAGTTATTATTTTAGATGTTAGAACCACAGAATCTGCTAGAAGAACCTCAATAGGTTTTGTATCCAACTCATATGTAGAACTATATGAAAGATATACATTTTATTATTAAATTTGAAATGTTCTAAAGGTTAAAGATGATTATTTATCTAGACAAAAAGGTCTTATCCTGTGCCTTTTGAGGTCTATTTTCACCAGATCTATTTCTCTCCCACAAAATAATCTATGACATTTGTATAAGACTTGTCTTTTCCCACAACAATCTTGCAAGGCAGGCAATAAAAGGATTATGATTCTAATTTGGCTCCCTATTGCTTTTAGGATCAAGTCTGTTTGACTTTTTAAATGCTTTACAACCTGGCCCCCATTGATATTTTCAGCCTTATTGCAAATACTCCCATTGAATTCTGCAGTTGGGCCAAATTGGCCTGCTCTCTATTCTTCATGTGGACCTCTATGTCGTGTTCCTGTGTCTTTTCACTGACTATTTCCAAAAGCATGGAAGGATTCCTTCTCCTTATGTCAGATTCATGTAATCCCTCACGTACTTCAAGACTGCACTCTTTTACATGTCTCCCAAACTACTGATGGCCTTTGGTCCCAATTATCTTGTATTAAACTACTTTCTGTTTACCTTATATTCATTACTGTATAATGAATATAATGAAGTACATATAACAAAAATTATTTTCATCACATATTATATTCACCAGGGACATGGTGGATAAAGAGTTTGGAGTCAGGAAGACAAGAATTCAAATATGGCCTCAGATGCTGGCTGTTTGGCCATGGGCAAAAAAATTAATCCTGTTTAAATATAGTTTCATCATCTTTAAAATGAGCTAGAGAAGGAAATGACAAACTACTTCAGTATTTTTGCCAACAAAACCCCAAATGGGATCATGAAAAGTTGGATTTGATTAAGCCATATGAACAATAACATTGTATATGATTATCTAGATAATAATATGCAATGAATATATATAATATGTATACTAAATATAAAATTGTAAATGCTTTGAATGTAGGAATTATTCCTTTTCTTTTCTTTTTTTTAAATGTGTAAATCCAGAGCCTATCAATATACCTGTTGCATAGTGAACACTTTAAAATGTGCGTTGATAAGTTGATAATTGAATTATACAGATGAGTAAAGTGAGGGTGAGAATATTGAAGTAACTCCCCTACAATTGATGTATAGCATAGGTAGGACTCAAACAATTATCTTTTAAATGTAAGCCCAGTCATCTTTACATCATACCCAAGCTATATTCCCAAAATCACTCAAGTAGACTTATTCTGGAATAGTATAAATAGTACTGACATTGAAAGAATGGTCTGTCTCTTTCCGGTTCAGTATATTTTGTTATTGTACATAGAATTAGTTATTTTTCAATATGATATTTCTTAGAAGACAGAAAATTCTCAGCTTATAAGCTATTTAACATGATTGCATACTATGTCTTTTTGAAAAATATATTGTATGTAATTAATTTTTCTTTCAATGTTTGACAGAATTCAATTCTGAATCTCTGGTCCTGCAGATTTTTTTCTCTTAGAATGTCATTAATGGCTTGTTCAATTACTTCCTCTAAAAATGAGTTGTTTAAATTCTCTATTTCTTGTTATGCTAACTTGAATGTTTTATGGTTTTGTAAATATTCATCTTTCTCATTGAAATTGTTGGTTTCATGGCCACACACTTGAGCAAAATATTCTTGATTTCCTCTTCATTTGTGATGATACCCTCTTACATTTCTGATATTGGTAATTTGATTTTCCCATATCCTTTTTGATCAATTTATCTAATAGTTTATTTTTAATACCTCCTAGTTTTATAAAAAAAAATCACTGTTTTGGTTTTGGATTTTGTAAGTCTCTTCTTTGATATTCAGGATTTTGATGCCAATATGTAATAGTAGTTTCTTAATTTGTTGGCTTTCTTTTAGCTTAGTCATGTTACCAATTTATTATTTTTTTCTTTTTTATTAATATTGATTACAGATATACATTTTTTCCTAAAGATTGCTTTGGCAGCATCTCCAAAATTTTGGCATATTGTCTCATTATCATTCATTATTTTTATGTAATTATCTATCATAGAAATGATCTGTCCTATGATTTGCCAATTCTATAGGCTGAATTATTTCATCTCTCATTGATTTTATTACTTTTTTCAAGGGTGCTTTATTTATATAATTTTGTTGCATAGTGATGAATAAAGAATGAGAATAATATTCTTGCCTTTCTACATTTGTTTGTGAGGGTTTTTTATGTCCCAAGACATATTAGTTTTTGTGAAAGTGTCACTATAATTAGAATAAGTGGAAAGTAAAGCAGCAACTCAGAAAATTTACCTCTTACCCATAAGATTGGAAAAGGTTAAAAAGAGTTAAATAAAATATAATAAAATATAAAACTTAAATAAAAATATACTTGTTAGAGGGCCTTTGCAAAAAGAGGCAAATTGATATGCCATTGATGGGGCCATGAATGGGAACAACTGTTCTGGAAAATAATTAGGAATCATACACAAAAAAGTATTTTAATTCAGTCTTTGATTCATTGGTGGGTCTAGCCACAAAAAAAAACCCTTTAAAAATAGCAAAATGTCTTTTATATATATACAAAAATGTTTATAGCTGTTCTTTCTGTGATGGCAAAACCCTATAAATTAAAAGAATGTCAATAAATTGAATTATGTCTGAATAAATTATGTTATATAATGTAAAAGAATGGTATTATGTTATTAGAAATGGGAGAATTGATGACTTCAGAAAGACATGCAAAGACTTGAATTAGAAGAGTGAAATAAACAGAACCTGAAGATTTTATTAACAAAAAGTAGAGGTGGGAAGCATACTTTAGATGTAAAATAGATGCACTGTGAGATAGTCACTATATCCTTAGTTTTCGTTAATTATTTGTTTATGAGACTATTAATGGAGTGAAGGTAACCAGCAAATGTTTATAATGTTAATATAAAGACATCAATAAAGCTATTCCTTTTAAAATAGATTACTTCCTTTCTCAAGTTTTACTTTGCTCTATCATGTTATAATGGTAAGTTTGGCTTCTCAAAAACAGGGTATGATTTCTGGAAGTCCTACCAAGCTGAAAAGGTTTCCTTTTTGGAAGTGGGAATATAATTAGATCTCAAGCTCCAATTTCAAATGTTTATCTAAAGTCTAACATTTATTCATTTTAATGCATCTTTAAATTAGGCAGTTTAGCAGAGTAGTTGTATTCAGATGATGTCTAAGTATCTGTTAAATATTTTGGGTTGTTCTCAGAAGTTCTTGTGACCATAAATTTCTCTGCTAGCGCTGGAATATGGCAAGGTTTTGCTCATAGAAAATAGATGGCCAAATTAATTGAATGATTAAAGTTAATAGGCATAAAGTAATGTCTTGTACTTGGGTTCAGAAATCAACAAGATGGAGGAGGCAGGTCTAAGTCAGAGTTTGTCTGAAAAAGATGTGGTTGTTTTAGTGGACTAAAAGCACCATAGGGGTCAGTGCAGGGATGTGACAGGCAAGGACATTAATTTAGTCTTATGTTACATAAAGATAGCCTTAATGTCCAGAATTGCAAAGGTCCTAGTATAATCATTCTCCAAATACTATCTAAAGCATTGTCTTTGATCTGATCAATGAATAAATATTAAATATCAGGATGACATTTTTGTCGTCCTTTGAGAACCTTGTAAATTATAGATGTGTTCACTTTTATGTGGTTTTTTTATTTAAGATATTCAATATTTAAAGTGTTCAGCTTCCATAAAAAATCTGTAAGAAATTTTGAAAATAGGAATAAATACAAGAAGCTGACCTTTCCATTTTCAGACCCACACCATTGGTTCTGGGCCTTAGCTGGAATTTACCATGGTCTTTTTAAGTGGAACATTTTTTTTTTCTAAAGAGTCACCTGCTGACAGTTATTTATATTTTGAAGCTACAAGGTTTAGAATTAATTGCCTGTTTTGTACAAATGCCAGGTAGTGATTTATTTTTGATAGACCTATCTGTGCTCTTGGTGTTAAAGCTAAAGTATTGTTTATCATCTGTCTTCTCTGTCCAGCCCTTGAAAAGTAAAAGAGCCAGATCTTTTGGAGAACGGGGGGAGGAGATATAAAGAAATTAAAATAAAAATTCTCTTGCTGTGACAGAGTCTTCAAAAGGAGGAAACAAATGCATTCTTGAGCTAGTATAGAAATAGTTAGATGAGGAAGATTGCAGATATATTTTGTTCATTTTCACGGTATTAGTGTCTGGCATGGCTCTGCATTCTCAACTAAATTGATTGAGTGGTCACACTAGCCAGAAGAAACTCTACTCCGTATAAACACATTTTTTGTTTATGAAATCCCTAACCTTCAGGAGCTGTGGCTCAGTAGCATGGGCTTTATTATAAGTTAATCTGAGTCTCTATAAATAAGTCCTTTCTTTATTTTTCCATAAAACTGTACAGTGTGTAAATATCGGGTGTATTCTGTTGATTCATGGGAGATCTGGCTGCATTTTCCTTAGAGGTGATTTGGCTGTCTGTATACCCTGAATTTACAAAGCAATTCCCTTCTCCACTTTTCTTTATATGATATAGGCCTAACAGTTTGCATTTTCATTGGAAACATATAACAACAGCAACAAAAAGACCAAACTAAAAGCCAGGCATTTTTTTCTCAGAACGGAAAAATTCTTCTGGATAGACCTCTAAGTGAAATTGAAAACGCAGGGCTACCCTTTAGCAAATATGCAAGTCTGGTGCAAATATACATAATGTACTTCTAGAGGGGAAAAGTATTGGGGGAAAAGGGATTATCTTTAAATAGACCTTTTTTTGGCTAATTTCCATGGCATAATGACATCTTAGTATATACTTCATGCAAGAATAACTCCAATGATACTTTATAATCATCCTTTTCAAAGATAACTGAAATGTTCTGGGTTTTGCCCCCTCACTCTGCTGATATCCTGTCATTGGTACAAATCTTGACTTAGTGTTTGATTTGTAATATGTTTTTCTTTTTATACAGATACTTTTTATCTGTTCAAAGGTATTATAGGCACATGTGAAAAAAACAAGACTGCTATTATATACTCCCCCAATCTTAAAGCTCTCTTCTCCTTCCCCTCCTTCCTTTCTAATTTAATTCATATATAGTTTTGTCCCTGGTAAATGTGATTTTTAAAAAATATATTATATTATAGCTGGGGTTATTTTCCTAATTTCTAATGTATTTATTGATTTCTCACCATATGACACAAGCAAAATGATCCAAATGATCTAATTTAACTATGAGATTCTAACATTTCCCTTTAGATCTTGAGATGGTAGTGAATGCTTTATAACTTTTTATTGACTTTTTCAAATCTATCTGGCTTTATCCCACTAGCAACCTTTTCTTGCCTACTTCTAGTATGAGAACCAATGTAGTGATGTGATTGAGGTACCTCCTCTGATTTCTATTGACTGCATCACTCTGAGCAAATGACTTAATTTTTCATTGCTTTAAACAGTTCCCTAAGATAGCAGGTCCCAACCTTTTTTGGGGGAGTCATGAACCCTGCTCCCTATCTGCTGAATACTATGGACCTCTTATCATCATAATGTTTTTAAATAATTGCACAAGTGCTAAATTTCAGTTAGAGATCAGTGCAAATGTAGATGTAACTTTTCCCCCTCTCCATCCAAGTTCATGGACTACTTTTGAGTCTGTGGATTCTGGGTTAAGAACACCTGTTCTAAGACTAAATTTCAAAGAAAATGCCAACCAGCATTGAGAGAGGAAATTCTTTCCCAACCAAATCAACAAACCAAAGTCCTTCCAAGCCTCTTTGGTTGGACTTTAAAAGTTTGCAGGTAAAAGAATTCCAGACAAAATCAGCTCCAGTTACAGTTAGAATTCTTCCTCCTACTTTGAATGTCTAGGGCTAGTCTGGGCTGAGTTCCCATTAGGCCACAACTAAAAATAACTTTGCTACAGTTTGGCTTGGAAGGTGTTGGAGACAGTAAAAACTAGGTTATTTCAACCTCTGGCACCATCCTGAGAAGGGAATTGCCATAGAATGCATGTTCCTTTCCAATTCGATCATTCACAGTACTTTTATATGGCAGTCACTTCTCCAAAAATAACAGAAAAGGGAACAGAGCTGCTTTGTGCTCTTGATTGACTGAGACTTGTAACTTTTTATTTTGTTTTAAAGTTTATTTTGCATGTGCTTCAGTGCCCTCTGCCTAGGAAGTTAGGTTGAGTATTCATTTTTCATAGTTTGCCAAAATACTAGTCTATTGGCTATCCCAGATATGTGGTACCATATTTGAAAGATAGTAATTGACAAAGATTGCTTGGCAAGGTTTTCTCATGTTTCTCTCAAAGTCAAATTTTACATTCAGGACTAAATAGGGATAGAGATTAAACCTGTGATTTCTTTAGTAATCTTTCAAGATAGGTTACTCCCTCTTGTCAATTCAATTCTTAGAAAGAAATCAAGTAAACTGAGAAATTAAATGAGTTGCCCAGTGACATATTGCTAGCCTGTGTCAGAGGTGAAACATTAACCTAGTCTTCCTGATTTTACAACATCCTCTCATTCAGGTCCATAGAGTTTTTGAAAATTGATGACTTTGATACCAGGAATTCTGAGTTCTGAGACTAATTTAGCCTATGAATTTAATATATTTTAAGTAGTCAAAAAATACCCAACCTGAGATAAAAATAACTCTTAAACCTTGTTTCTAAGATATAAAAGATTTGAGGGTGAATCTATAAGAAATAGATCAAGCACTGAAAAGAAATTCCATTTTATTTCTTAACTTCTCAGTTTCATTGACTTTTGGCTAAATTTTCTTATAATTGTATATTTATAGAATATATCTAGAAGCAGGTTTTTTGGGGGGAGGGATATTTTGTTTTTTTCATTGTTATTTATTCATTCATTCATTTTCAGAAGGTGTAGGCTTCTTGTACTTGGTAATAAGATGCAGTAGAAAAAGGTTCAGAATCTTAAAGAATTATCTAGGGCAATGTGGATGCAATGGACATAAACTTTATGTACTAAATAATAATTGAAATGCCAAAATTAAAGTTCAATGTCTAATTGCAAATCTAAATGATAGTACTCTTTCAGATTTTTAATTTTTCTCTATACAAAATGGATATCATGACTGAGTCCAGGTTGAATGTGATGGGTAATCTAATCCTCCCAGATGTCATTAGTGTAAATAAGATGATGAGGCATAAGACTTCCTGTGCATTATTATTATGTGTTTCCATTATTCATTGATTTCACCTTAAAGGTTAATTGCTGAGCATATAGGCTGAAGTCAGGGATGGACTATTGAAAAACTCACCAACTCCTGATGTTTTTATTGCAATAATGATGATATGAATGCTTTGTATGGACTTTAAAAATTGTCAAGTTACATTCACACTTTAGTTTTTTGGATCCTTCCATTATAGTGTGAGAGTATTATTAACACTCTTTTACTAGGAAAAAAAACTGAGGCTTAGAATTTTAATTTGAGTGACGGAGAGTAGCAGTGGGACTCAAACACAGGATTTCAGATTACAACTTGTGACCTTTCTATTGCCTTGTTAAAATACATGCTTGACTAAAATGAGTGGTGAATTGTAAATCTATTGATTGGCTCTTTGGATAGGATGCTATAGAAATGAGATACAATTGTTAAGATTTATCAGTCAATGTAATTGAAAAACCAAACCTTCTTCTTTGGAACTGTCATTGAATTTCTACAGAATTTGTTTCAAGTGTTTTTATTGAACCCACCAAAACTGTATGACTAGGAAGTATGTGAAATAAAGTTGTGTTTCAATGCAGAGAACACACACACACACACACACACACACACACACACACACACATATCTGTTCACATCTAACTGATGCATCTCTATAAACATAACTATCTTCCCTCTGTGCACCAACACTAGAGGAAAGAAAGGAGAAAACAGGGTTGACAAATGTGGCTCAGGTGGGATCTGAATTGTAAAAACATACCCTGGAGCTTCTTTTATGAAATAAAAAGAGCTGGAGCAATCCCCAGAGCAGGATGGGAAATGGTCCTAGCATCTTTAAAAGAAGGGAAATGAGAGAAGATGAGGTTATGGCCATTAAGTCTAGCATTAAGCATTAAATCTAGAATATAAAAACAAGTTCACATGCCACCTTTGGTGTGCCTTGTGTGACCATAAGTAAATAGCATCCTCTCCCTGGGCTTTAGTTTTCTTGCCTCTGAGCTATGGGTTTTAGACCTCCCCAGCTCTAGACCTGGGATCATGTGGTTATAGCAAACCTCCAAGATCTGTTTCAAGTCTAAATCTATGCATCTGTAATCTGAATTGTTCATTCAGTCATCATACCCAGAATTCCTACTGTGAGTTAAAATTAAGTTCAAAGGATATAGTATCAGGAAAACAAAACAAAACAAAGAATTTCTGCCCTCAAAGGGCTTGCATTCTCTTGGGGTGATAGAGCATGTGCACTGACATAAAAGATATAAAATGCATACAAAGTAATTTCTTTCGTAGGAGCAGACTTTAGATCCTATGGGTCCAAATCTTCCTGTACTCTCCAAACAGTGTGAAACTCTGTCTCCTACAATGATTGTTCTCCTCAGTAGGAGGCTTTCTGAGCATTTGGGCTGAGCTCTCTTGAGTAACACTAACTCATCAGCACAATGTGTTCCTGACCCCTCTCATCTCTTCCCTTCTGGCTAATTAAGTTCTTTCCCTAACTGGACCCATCAACATTTTTGTCCCACCCTTCCCGTGAGAAAGAAGTCATGGGGAGCGGTCTTTCAGAAATGTTTGCTTGGGGGAGGGGGTGTCTCTTGTTAGAAGCTGTGCATCTCTGCAGAAATTCTAACACCCTCACTAAATTCAGTTTTAAATTACTTTTAACTGTCCTACTCAAGGAGACACTTAATAAATGTTTGATTGATTGATTAGTACTCTCTCTGACAAGATTTTACTCTTTCAAGAGCATCAGATACATGTCACGAACACAACTCTGTGTTCATGATGTTTATAGATTCAATTCAAACTTGGATAAGTATGTGAAGCCCTGTACGTGGTACTGTACCAAATCAAAGTCTGATCATCAAAGCATTTTCAAGGGAAAGTGATTTTGATGTTTCTACATAAATACTTTAGTGCTTTATGGTCATTCCTTCTCTCTAAAACTTTGTATATTTCCTGTTACCCTCCATAAGTTGCAACTTGACTCCACCTTTAGTATTTTAAAAAATATATATTATCCTGGATCAGATTCCTTGTAGTGTTCAGAACCTGTCAGAATCAAATTGTGTTTGGAATTAGATGTGGTTTTGTTTGTTTATTTCTGTTCTCCCTTATTCTTCTTTCATTGTTGGTGCCAGAGCAGAATCATTTTGAAAAATCTTTTGTTTGTTGACAATCTAAGAATTGAGAGGGGTCTAGTTGGACCAGCAGACTCTGCTCTGGATGATTAAAAAGCATTTCATAAAAAAGATGCTGATGTCCATGTAAGTGGTTTCTTATCTGCTTGCTGTGTTCCTCTGTGTGTACAAAAAAAGTGAAGGTGTCTAAATGACAACATATCCAAATGTCAGAATAAGCAATATGCTTTACTTGTCAGAACTGGTTCGTCTCTCTCTCTCTCTCTCTCTACTCCCCCTCCCTCTCCCTCTCTCCTCTCTCCTCTCTCTCTCTCTCTCTCCTTCTCTCTCCTCTCTCTCTCTCCCTCTCTCTCTCTACTCTCTCTCTCTCTCATCTCTCTCTCTCTCTCTCTCTCTCTCTCTCTCCTCTCTCTCTCCTCTCTCTCTCTCCCTCTCTCTCATCTCCTCTCTCTTCTCCTCTCTCTCTCTCTTCATCTCTCTCTTCTCTCTCTCTCTCTCTCTCTCTACTCTCTCTCTCTCTTTAGCACTTTACCTTTTCCACTCTTATTACAACAATATTGATTTCTAGGAAGCGGCCATCTGACCCAATTGATTCAGTACAGTAAATGAATGGACTGGATTAGCAGATGGTCATCTAATACTTTATGCAAATAGCTATGTAATGAAGTATGATTGATAAAGCAGATACCTCTCCTGAGTACTGTTGGGTTTTTATTGTTGTTGTTGTTTTGTTTTGTTTTTGTGACCACCAAGGCAAGTGGTCTTGGTTAGGAATTGTATTGCATCCCAACTCCAGTAGGGACTTAGTTAAATCTTATCTGTTTCTGAGAACAATGGAAGTATTCCTACGATACCAGCATGATTAGTCAATGCGACAAAACAAACATAATACAAAAGGAATAGCAATTGTGGTGTTGCTTCCCTCAAGTTTTAAAACTTCCTTGCTTATATAAATGAAAATGCCATCTAGCATAAGTTTTAATATTCTGTAACAAAATTAAGATAAATGTACACCTTGAACAGTCATACCAATAGAGAGAAAATCCTATGAACTAGACCTATGATTTCATTGACATGAGGAATTCCCACTGAAGAAATTTCCTTTCCTTATGCAGGTCAATACATGCTGGGCAACTTAGGATCTCAGAGAGTTTCCTGGGACTGAGAAAATAGGTTACTTCCCCAGGGTTGTACATCTAGTATGTAAATAAGACTGGTGGACTTGAATACAGATTATCCTGACTCCAAAGCTAGGCCTCTGTCCAGTATACAATTCTGCTTCTTTGAACACAAACAAATGTTCTGATTATTGCCAAAAAAAAAAAAAAAAAAAAAAAAAAGCATCCATAAATCAATTGTTAAGGAGCAAATCAGTGTGACCAATTTCAGAGACTAGTTAGCATGATGGAAAGATCACTAGATTATATAACATTTAAAATGTTTAAAGGACATAGTTTCTAGGTGATTTAATCATTTTATTAATTAGACTAATAAGTTATTATTTAATTATTATTTATTTTGTATGAATTATTAATTAATTTATTTATTAATAAAAGAGGTTAATGCAATCGTAAATGCCAAAGACCTTTCATGGCTGTTCATATGCCCTTGGCAGAGCAGACTTTCCTGAGGAGAGCAATCAGCTCTGATTGGTTAACAATTAATGAGAGAATGCATATTGTAGAACTCTGGTTAACACTTAATGAGAGAATGCATATTGTAGTAAGATGCAGGCTATGTTAAAATGAAGGACTTAAGGTACACGGCACTGAGTCCCCAAGTCTTGGTCATCAATTCTCATATCATCTGTCTGGATAAAGGGAGAATAAATATTTTCCCAGACTTGTCTGAGTAAACATAATGAGTAGAAATTTACCCTTTTACCTAAATTTGGAATTTCTTTTACTGACTTTGATTAAGTTTTAGACATCCCAGTTGGGTAAGTCTTTGAGGAAGATTCCCCATACTAGTTGATTTCTGGATGAGAAAGTAGAAAAGGGGATAAACCTTGGTCCTGATTCAATAAGTGATACAAAAAAAAAAATAAGAAGAAGAATCATTTCTCTCACTTGAGAGCAGAATTTTAGGTCCAGCCCTGCTTCTAATAAGGTTCCCCTTGCTCAAGTATCCTATATACATATTTGTTCTTTTGTTTTGTGGCACTTCCCTGTGAGAGGAGTGGGGTAGGAAAAGAGCCAAGGAATGTTTTCTTTTTCTCTTATTTTCTTTCTAATAAGTTTGCTTATCCTGGCATACAGTGGAAATGAGTCCATTTCAACATAGCCTTATTGAAATGGAATGTGTTTCTTTCAATTATTTAGTCTATTAATGTATTCAACACCTGTGGGAACAGTGGATCATCGAGTAAGGACCGTGTTAATCAGAAGACTTTGTATGTTTCGGCACTATCCAAGTTTATGTCATTGCATTAGAGGGCAGAGCAGATAAAATTGAAGACTTGTAATGTAGTACTGATTGGATTAACTTGTCCATTTTGTGCAGCTTGCTTGAAGACTTATTTTAGATAAATTAAGAAGATTAAATCTGAAGGGTGACCTTTGACAATTATTCTTTCAGGGAATGAGGTGGGGGTGGGGCGAAGGACTGGGTGCTCTGATGCTGCTAACAATATATTTAGTATTCTCGTGCAGAAATTCTACTCTCTATTTCTTTCCCTGAAACCTCATTAGCCTCCCCAGCCATGATATAGTTTTTATTTTACTAAATCACAATTTTTCCCTCAAGAATATGTTCTTAAGTGTTTCATCCTAGTGATGTCTGATAACACTTTTTTATTTTTAAGTCAATGTGCCCACTGTGGAACAGATTTTCTTTACTGTTAACAGGAGATGAAACTACACAAGTTTAGAAAAAGTGATGGCTTGCCATTGGGTCTCTGTGCTCATTCTTTCTTTTGAACATAATCTAGGATAAGGTGGTTTTCAAAAATAATTTTCTGTATTTTTGGACTTGGGCTATTGCTTGGTTGATCTGCCTCCTAGAAACAGGTGAGAAATAAGGACCTCAAATCCTAATCAAGAGGGGCAGCTAGGTGGTGCAGTGGATAGAGCACCAGCCCTGAATTCAGGAGGACCCGAGTTCAAATTTGATCTCAGACACTTCCTAGCTATGTGACCCTGGGCAAGTCACTTAACCCCAGCCTCAGGGGAAAAAAAATCCTAATCAAGAAGTAATTGTTGTGACATCCACTAGGCTTCACTTAACTGGAGGAAGGTGCCTGATGATCCTTCAACACTCATTTATTAATTACTATTAATTAGATTATTATGCCTATTCTTTCAAGACCACATGCTCATTAGAAAGTGAGTCCTTTGTGAATAAGAACTATCATCTTTCTTCCATTTCCCAAGTATTAACCTAGTGCCTTGCATAGAGCAGGTGCTAGATATTTACTTGTAGACTAAAAGCAGGGCTCTGAGTTTGTAAAGACAGATAAAATCTAGTCCCTGCCTTTAAAGAGTTTGTAATCTGTCAAGTAATTAATCTCACTGTTTAAAAAAAGTCAGAGTTTTGCATTATAATTGAAAATTCCTCCTCCAGTAAAATTTTTATTTTAAGCTCTTCCTTATTTCTCTCTTAGATGGACAAATGTGTCCATGAGTTATCCTTGAAGATGGTTATTTAATGATGTGCTAAGAGGTTTTTCCTCTGAGTTAAAACAAAGCAAACTGGAACCTTAACATGGCTTTCCCAAAGATCTTTTAAATTCTCTCATTATTATAATTATTTTAATGGACTTAGATCATATAACTTCCCCACCTTCTGTCAACTGATCACAAAGTTTGCCAACCAGAAAGAGAGACGAAGTTATTAGTAATTTTTAAAATATCTATCAAGAAAGAAAAATAAATGGTTCTCTATTCCACTGATCACTAAAGGCGGTACTATATGTATGATTCTATTTAATTCTGGAATTAATTTTAATGAAAAGGCACTAGAGGTATAATTTCTTCTCCAAAATGAAATGTATGAATATAAACGTCACTAAAGCCTCAGTTTCCTTTTCTGTAAAAATGAACACAGTAAAGATTACAGTACCTATCTTGAAGACGTATTGTGGGGATCAGGTAAAATAATATACGAAAAGAACTTTATAAGTTTTCAAGCACAATTTCAGTGTTAAGATTTCAATGAACAGTCCTACTTTAATTTTCTTTATTTGAAACCAGATAAAAGAGAGGGAAAAAATAAATTCAAGAATTTATTCCTCAAACCTTTTCTTTTATCATACATTTGTAACAATTGATTCGTATACAAAATCTCAGGTCGGGAATACCTTTCAAAGAAAAGTTTCTGACTTTATGAAGTGGAAGAAAAATTTTTGTCCATGGGTGGTTGCTCTCTCCCTCTCTCTCTCTCCTTTGCCTTCTTCTTGTTTGGAAGTAGATGTGATTTTTTTGTTTTTCTTTCTGCCCTCCTTTATTTTGGGTACCAGATCAGAATCATTTTGGAAAGTCCTTTTGTTTATTGACAGTCTAAGAATTGAGGAGTCTCTAGTTGGACAATAGGCTCAGCTCTGGGTGATTGGAGAGCATCTCATACAAAGTTGTTGATGTCCATGTAAGTGGTTTCTTACCTGCTTGCTTTGTTTCTCTGTGCATCCAACAAAGGTGAAGAGTATATTCAAATGTTACAATGTGCCATATGTTTTCCTTGTCAGAATTGGTCTTTGCTCACTTTCTTTAGCATTTTTATCTTTTCCTCTTTCTTTGATTCCATACTATTGTGACTTCCAGTAACCAGTCATCTGAACCGATTGATTTCAATATAGTATATAAAATGGACTCGATTAGCAGATGGTCATCTAATGTTTTATGCAAATAGCTATGTAATGAAGTATGATTTGATAAAGCAGATTTCTCTCCTGGGGACTTCTTCCTTCCTTCTCTTGAAATATCTATATGCATATATAAATGCATGCATTTCTCATACCAATACAGGCAAATATATAATCTCCAGTGGGCGTGTAGCAAAAATGTCCTCGTAACTGTATTCTGTTTCCTCCACTAGTCATTTAGAGTACACACTTGGCAGTCACCTCAGTGCTAGGAAGACTCCATGCATCGCTTCCTCCAGCCCTGACATCAGTGATGCTCTATGGCTCATCCAGTAGCAGGTGTTGAACAGCGATATAAACAGCATTTTGTCTACCAAAGCCAAAACTATACTGTTTCCAGTCTCTGTTGGCCAATGGAACACTGATGCCAAAGTCACTTCCCAAGTCAGGTATCAGCCATGACAATTCATTATGCTGTCTGCCAAACCACTGGCCCATTGAAACCCTTATTTTAAATATGAAGGCAGAGTAAACATTTCTGTCAAGCAAATAACTTGTGATTTTAGGTGACACATTCTTTCTGGCCTTGAAGATTTCTCTGTGTTTGATAAATCGAGGGCAGAGATGAAAATGCAGCTAATTCTCTAACATCAGCCTTGTTTTTAACATATTGACATGTCTGGTTGTACAGACTTTGGAATATAGCAGAATAAAAGCAGCCCCTTTCTCCATTACACAGTCCCTTTGAGAAAGAGGCAAAAGGAGAAGGAAAGAAAGAAGGAGGGAGGGGGAAGGGAGTAGGAGATGAGGAGGAGAGACAGACAGACATAGACAGAGAGAGATACACTCAGAGATTCAGAGACAGAGAGAAAGAGATGGATTCAGAGAGACAGACAGAGACAACTCATTTAAAAAAAGAATATGAAGAAACAAGAATATTGAGGGGATAAGCAACAGAAGAATGAACAATTCTTGCAAGAAGAATTAATTGAAAGGATTTTGAAGGTTTAGTCTAGGAAAAAGAACTCAGAAGAGAACTAATATCATGTGTTCATGTATTTGTGGGAATGACATGTGGCTTTTTCTGCTTAGTGTTGAAGTACATGATAGAAATAATGGGAGAGAGAGGAAAGATGTTAATGATTGTGGCTTAAATGAGAGAAAACCTCCTAAAAGTAAAAAGTCCTAAAAATAGGACTTGTCCAAAAATTGACCAAAATATCAGGGAGACTTTGCTCTTCTTAATAAACTCTTCGAACAAAGACTAGATAACCACTTGTTGAGGATATTAGGGAGATGGTTCTTGTTCAGATTAGCCTACTGGCCGCCGAGGCCCCTTTGGTTTTGAATTTCTCTGATTTTGTGATCCCACTTGGCTCAACCTGATTTCTCCCTCCTCAGTTGTCAGTAGGGAACAACACGGTACAATGGCATGAATATTGTCACTGTGATTAGAGGAACTAAGTTTAAACCCTGTCTCTGATGTTTACTGCCTTTCTGACTTTGAAGGAGTCACTTCATTTGCCTTAGAATTCATTTGCCAAGAATTAGTTTCCTTATCTATAAGATGAGAAGATGATTTCTGTCCTCAATGAAAGATTTTATGAACTGACCAAATCTCTTATTTGAAAAAGTCAGGAGAGACAACAGAATAAGTATGAGATTGACAAAGACAGAGAGAAACAGAGACAGAAAAACAGAAGTGACAGAGAAATGAGAGACAAACTGAGAAAGACACAAACAGAAGAGACAGAGACACAGAAGAGACAGGCAGAGACTTAAAAAGAGACAAAAAGAAGAAATAGAGACAGAGATAGAGCAACAGAGAAAAGAGGCAGACATGCTTTCTCTCATACCTATTTATATATATACATATATGCTAGAAATAGATCTTTTAACACATGGAGCAACTGCTCTAGATTTACTCTTCCCATGCCTCAAGACTAGCAGATTGGATCCCCAGTTTTTGCCTGGATTAATCTTCACCTCTGGATACTGAGAGTCAATTGGGTTTTTTTGTTGTTTTGTTTTGTTGTTTTGTTTTTGTTTTGTGTGTGTGTGTGTGTGTGTGTGTGTGTCGTGTGTGGTGTGTGGTGTGTGTCGTGTGCTGTAGATCCAAGGTCATTCTGGGGGCACTGCTCCAAATTGGACTTGGCTCTAGCTATCTCAGGAATGTATTAGAGGTTTCTAAAACTCTAGTGAATTATTTGAATTTTCAAAATTCAAAAGTCTGTCTTCTGGTCCATTCTATCTCTAATATTCTATCAGGAACAAATCAAATACAAGGACAGAAAAAAAAAAAAACTTGTGCTATATATTCTTGTCAGTCCAGGTTGAGTGAGCAGACACCTGGTGCTACCTCCTTGTCTCTCCTTCCAGAGCTTCGTATTCTTATCTCGATCACGCAGGAGAAGACAAAGATTGATTCAGTCAGTTAGTACCTTTTTCTGGCCACTCTCTTCTTCCTCAGGAACTAATCAAAAGGGTTTTCTCTACCATTGAGCAAACAGGTAGTAGTAGTTCCAGGTATCTGATGTAGGTAGAAAGCCAGATTCCTCTTTTCTCTAACATCATGCACATCCAAAAACAGGCTCTCCCAGCCCCTATCCTCTCCTCTATCTTATGTGGGCTGTTGGCAGGTCCATTCTCAGACTAGACTTTGCTTAGCCAGCAGCTGCCATTTACATAGGACTTTGTGATTTTCGTGGATTATATATTTGTTCCTCACAAAAACCATTTAAGGTAGTTACTCTGACTATCCTAATTCTACAGATGAGAAATAAAAACATGGTAATGTTGGGGATGTAGCACTAGTCTCAGAATCGAGAAGACCTGGATTCAAGTGCTCCCTTAGAAACATACTGGTTGTATCCCTAGGTAAGTCAGTAGTAGTTTTACAGAGAAGGTATCAACCTTCACTTCAGAAGAAATTCCTCATTGAAAGCTCCCTAAATGAAAGCTCAATCTCCTCTAAAGATAAAGAAATTGCAGCTGATGATAATTAACTTTCCTAGAATCACACAGAAAATCAGTGTTAAAGATAAAATTTGGAGTCAGGACTTCCTAATTCTGGATCTTATGTTCTGGGATGTCATTTACTTGTTCCTCCAGACTCAGGGGTTCTCCAACTATGACCCACTGAGGACGTTTATGCGGCCCGCCGGGTTATGGCAAATGGGCTGAGGGGTGGAGACAGAGTGTGAGGTTTTGTTTTTACTATAGTCCAGCCCTCCAACACTCTGAGGGACAGTGAACTGGCCCCTATTTTAAAAGTTTGAGGACCACTGCTCCAGAGCATACAGTATGACTCACATGCATTAGATGGAATGGTGACTAAATCAATTAAATAATAGGATAGGGAAGAAACAAATAGGGCCAGAATATTGTTTTGCAGAATAAAAAAAAATACAAAATTTTAAAAATAAATATGATATAAACAAACAGAACCATGTAGGACATGCTTTTCTGGGTGAATGGAATAATCATGACTATACATGAGTCAAAACTATGGCAACTCCTGGGCAATGACCCTTGAAGGAATCTTATGGATCATGCTGGTTATCTGTATAACCTAAACTCCATGAACCTACTATCTTTGTAGCTTCTGTACCTGGAACATTATAGGCAATTAATAAATGTTTATGGTTTTATAGATCATTTGCTTCAACTACAGTAAACAATCTTTTTCCCACTGCAAGTACTCTGCTATTAGGTGCTTTAATAAGTAGAGTGCTTGAACACACACAACTGGGTTTCAGAGTGGAGAAGAGCAGGATGGTGGAGGCTAAGGGATTTGATACCAATAGCAATAACAAATTAAGAGAATGACTTTTTGTCATAAAAACCCCTGGCAGAGTGCCACCCTGCACCATTTCATTTGAGCTCAGGCCTTGTATTATGATAGGATGATATTTAATAAGCATGCATGTCTAGTGGTGTTCTAGCGATAATTCAGAAAACATTTCATGAACTCAGTAGGGTTTTAAAATCTAAATAGTCAACAGTATTGCAGATATCAGCCCAGGAAAAATAACAGACAGATGCAACAATTAAAGAAAGTACAGGAATTAACCATCTTAGTTCTGAGGCATTCAATAGAATTAGTCACAGTACCATTATTTATTCACATGTATTAAAAGTGGCCATGTTCACGGTCTGACAGAAGGTCATGTTTGGTTTTACCAAATGGGATGATGCATGGGTAATGATAAATTAAAATATTGGGGTTCAATCCTGACTCTACCATTTAACTCTCTTTGTGGTATTCTATGAGTCTTAACTTAACTCTCCTACTTTCATCTTCCTCATATGCAAAAAGGAAGGTGAGAGACCAGAGGCCTTAGAAGACTCCTTCTAGCTCTCAATGCATGATCCTAAGTGCATTGTAAAATTTGAAGCATTATGTGAATATCAAATATTAAGATTGAAATACCATATTCTGGGAGACCTGAGAAGTCTTTCGCAACTTCATTTAACAGATAAGGAAACTGAGACCCAAATATTAAGTTTACTACTCATGTATTCAGTAGCAGAGCCTGGATTTGAAAAAAGTATTGTCCTTTTATATATTTTCTTACATATTTTCATAATTGAAAAGTAGCTTTATATAGTAGTGTTCTGGTCACTTTAAAGAATAATTGAACCTCTAAATATTTGTTGTGCTCCTTTACAACCTGATGGACAATTTTGAGGCATCTCAAAAGACAGAACAATTGTCAATATTTCATTGGATTAAGGAAGTTAATAATTGCTTCTCTCTCTTTCTCTCTTTTTTTCTCTCTTTCTCTCAGGCATTTGATACAATTAACTAAAAGTGGAGATGACACAGAATTTTCAGAGAAGCTCAAAGCTCAGTGGACTTCTCATGGCCTAGAAGAGGTACAGCTTTTCAATTACTCTGTCCTGCTTAGCTTGCCGGGCTCTTCTCCAAGTATGGTGACACTGAACAACAGCAGCCAATGCTTTTATCCTAATGGCCAGCCATGTGACCAAGAACCCAGCAAGGATCCCAGCCAAGGACCGCTGTACTCATATGCTGCCTACTCTGCCAGAGGAACTCTCGAGGTAATATGACCATTTGTCTCTGTCATTTACGGTGAAATGGAATTAGAAAACACCAGCTTTCATCTAAATTGAACTCTCTGGCAAGATGTGAGTGGTGGAAATGTCTGTTATAAGCTCAGAGACTGGAGGGAAGGGAAAGACTTGCAATTCTGGACCCTCCAATCAACCTTCTTGTTGACATGTTTTGAAAGTGAAGATACATAATGAGAATTTAATACTATTGTGGGGTATGATTACTTCCTTCTATTCCTTCCAACCAGTTCTGTTGGTGAAAGAAAAACACTTTTTCACACCTTGCTTCTTAATTATTGAAACAGAAAGAAGTCATTAAGGATTCACTGTATTCTAGACTCTGAGCTAAGTATTATGTATGGAAAGGTCAAAATGAAACTATCCCTTCCCTCAAAAAGCATACACTTGATTGAGAAAACATTAATGAATTGATAAAAATAGGAAGAACATTAGAAGGTAATCTTCTGAGACTGTTTTCACAGGGGAAAAAAATGTGGTAGAAAATGAATTGAGTGGGTTGGATAATTATTTTTAAAATAACATTATCATGGATTTTTTTCAAAGGGAAATTAACTAAAGAGAAATATTCTGAGTTCCTTGATTTCCTATTTATATACTATATAGCCTGAGAATACAGTTTTTAAAAGAATATTTAAATCTTAGCCGTAAAAGATGTGAAACAAGCGAAATGTCTTCCTTAAATAGCCGAAAAAAAATGTAAATACACTCCTTGAATAATGTTCTTGAATAAGTGTGTGACTTCTGGATGAAAACTAGCTTAGAATTCTACCTTAAATGCAAATTTTGAACAGGTCTTTATCCTACTCTCTACCCTTTTCTCTATTGATCTGACCACACATTTTAGTTCAGTCCTTAATCCCTCTTACCTAGATGATTGCAATAGCCTCCTAAGTAATATTCTTGCTTCCCTTCTTTAACCACTCCAATCTAATTTCACATAGTGCCTAAAGTACACAGCTCCTAATGTGGAATCCCTATATTTGAAATGCTTTCCTAATCTCTAATTCCATTTAAGATGCATCCTAGATAGTGTCCCCTGGATGAGATCTTTCCTCATTTACCCATTTGTTAATTTTCTCCTCACTCCTAAAATGATTTTTCATTCATATGTGTTTGTATATTTATCTGTAAATTTACTATATCTATATCTATCATCTACCTATATATATATATATGAAAATGTTGTATCTAAAACAAAACTGGATTGTTCTACATACACTTTATAGATAAAAACATCCAACTGGATTTCATATATATATTTGTGTGGGTGTTTATATATGTATATAATATATATATATATTTTTACACGTATATATATATATATATACATATATATATATATATTTGTGGTTATATCTATATGTATTCATGTGTATATGTTCAGTTATATATAGAAATATTCAGATACAGTCATATATGTGTATATGCTCTCTCTATATGTGTGTATACACACACATGCACACACACACATATATAAAACGTATGTGCATGTACTTGTGTGTGTCCCAAAAGTCTCTTAGTGAAGCTTTAAGCTACTTTCATCTGCCCTGAAACTTTTGGGATGTTCCATATTTTTTTATTTCTAAATTTGTGTGTAAATTGTATTCCTCAAGAGAATGTGAATACTTTGAAGAACATTTTTTTTTGGTTGATCATGGTTTGATACCCCATGGTTTTGCTACAATTATAATAAATATTTAATAATAGTTGCCTTAATAAATACTTGCCAAGGGAAATGGGTGAACTGATGTTACCACATCTGGAATGCCTATATGTTTTCAGCTCTAGGAGTCACATTTTAAGAAGGATGTTGATAAACTAGGAAATGGAAGAGGGTAACTAGAGTAGGACATAGCCTGAAGAGTTGTTGAAGAAAGCAAGCATGCTTAGGCTGAAAAGAAAAGATTTATGTGGCACATGATGGCCATTGTCAAGTATCTGATGGACTGTCATTTACTGGGTAGATCCTGATTTTTTTTCTGTTTAGCCCCAGAGAGAATTATGAGGAATAATGGCTTCTAGTAGCAAAGGGGCAGTTCAGTTTTATGTCAGGGCAAAAGGCTTTTAAATGGCTTTCTTGAGAGAAGAAGGGGCGAATTACCCCACCAGAGGTCTTCTCACTGGTTAGATACTTTGCAGAGAGTTTAACATGCTCGTGTATGAATTGCACTGGCTAGCTTCTGAGTAACTTCCAACTTCATATGATAAAAATTAATTTTTTTACAATTAGCAGTTCCCGTTTTCTTCTCTAATCTTCTCTTGATCTTCATGTGGACAAAAGGAAAATATGTGGGTTGGTAGTAAAGCGTGTGCCTCATAGCTTTTTGAACAAACTTAATGAAAATGTTGATTTTTTAAATGGATTTCAGTACCAGAAGTGTTTTTAATAGATTCCCACCTCTGTTTGATTTCCCCTGCGTTCCCCACCTCCTTTCCTCTACTGTATCTGTATCTGTATCGATATCTATCATCTATACACATATATATGAAACTATATCTAAAACATCGATGTAGATATAAACATACAACTGGATTTCATATGTGTGTATGTTCTCTATTTACTATATCACATAGCTTCCCATGATTTTTTCTAAAAAGAACATAATAATAAATTTTACTTTTTGACAAAAACTAGAAAGATTATTTGTTCTGGCATGGGTCAGAATGAAAACTCAAAAATGCATTGTTTTTCAGATGGAAATTCAGAAGCTATGAGGGAATTTTGTCTTGATAGTATTATATAGGGAAAACACCTAGGCTAGAAATTGACTTATAACAATATGATTGACTATGATTACACAAAACAAAACAAAAACAAATTACCAAAAATTCAAGCAATCCCCCCCCAAACAAAACAAAAACCTAAGCTGCCTCAAGAAATAACAGATAACAGGCCTGGTACTTTGCCTTGGTCACACTACAGTGAAGTATTGTGTTCCTTTCTGGATACGACATCTTAAGAAATATTTGGCAAACTTCCCCTCCTTCAAAGTTGAAATGGATGATCTTTGAAGTTAATGCCAAGTCTGAAAATCTATGATCTCATTCTTTCTCCTTTAATTCAATCCCTTGAGAATAAAGTGAGGGAGGACAGGTATGTCATTTCTAGTTTTGGATGTGATAAAAAGAGCTGTTAAGTGATTTCTACAAATCTATACCATTGATTTGTATTAATAGACTCAGGAGTAGAACTCTGCCTAAAGCAAAGGGATCATTCACCATGTCTACCATATTCCCAATTATGATCTGAATAAGATTAAAATGTAAATGGAAAATTTTTTCAAGATAAATAAAAAATACAGTACAACATAGGTAATGTTAATATGTGGTTTTCAACATGTGCCTGCCAAGATCCTTATGTATAATTTCTTGTTTCTATTTATAACACTGCTTTTAACCAGATTGTACCTCCATGTCAGCATATTTTAATTATTTAGTTGCCATTTTAATCTACTTGATACATATGGATATACTATAGAAAAATAAAAGGAATATTAGATTTGAAGACATGAAATCATTAAAATTTCAGCTCTGCCATTTAGTACCTAAATGACCTTAAGAAAATGAATCTAATTCTCCAGGCATTGGTATTTTCATAGCAAAAAAAAAAAGGGGGGGGGAGAAAGGGATTCTAGAAGACATCTAAGTTTTCTTATAGCTCTAAATCTATGGATATAATGAGATGTAGATAGAAAGAAAAAGGAAAAAATTAAAAAGACAGCACTTATCAAGTATATGATAATATAAAATAGTAATAATTGTTATGTCCCGGTGCTTTTCTAAACTTTAGAGATATAAAAATAAGCAAATAAAAGCAATCTCTGCTTTTAGGGAGTTTAGATTCTAAAGAAAAAGGACAATAAATTCAAAGGAATTGTAGGAGAAAGAGGAGATGGTCTGAGTGGAGCTATCTTGGTGTAAAGACAGCCAGAAAGTTCTATGGAGACTTGGATTCTGAGAGATAAGACCAAAACTGACCTATAATAGTCCAAGAGCAGTTACAGTTACAAGGATCAATTCCAATTTTTCACTAGGGGTAAAGGTGGAGATAATGACCTGAGTGGAGATGGCATGGCATGAAGGTCAATGGGAAGTGATGATCAATTTGAATGGGTAAATAAAAGAGAAATGTTTTCTCTAACATTAAGGTTTCAGTTGGTAGTGTTAAAATAGGGAGAGCATAAATGCTTTATTTCCTCATCTTTGAAGCTGTCAGTTGGCTGTTAATTTTAATAAGGTGACAGTTTTTTTTCTGATTATGGTTCCTGGAATCTTTGAGGCCACATTGCCCGAATCTAAGATTTTTACAGAATAAACTTTGTTCTGTGATAATATCTAAAGATATCTTTGAAATTCCATGTTCACTGCTCAACCGACACACCTTTTTTTTCTTTCCTGCTGTACAGGTTCGTACTTGCTTTCAGCCAAAGGAATCCTAGCAGGCGTCTTAAAACTAATGAAAAGTTAATAAAATATTGAATGTGCATGCACAAGGTTGAAGGCATGGCCCTACAAATTTTTGTTCTCTTCATGGCTCCTTTCTCCTTTCTCTCCCATCTCCTTCCCATTTCTTGCATATAATGCCAATTTTTTGAGGTTGTTGAAAAATTAGTCATCCTTTGCCCCCTGACAGATCAGTACTATAGGACATCTAAGCAGTCACCTTTCATTTTCTTTATCCTCCCAAATCTCTGTTGATTATAGTATTTCAGCTTCCAACACTCTCAGAATTCAGCTGGAGAAAGAAAGATAATATTATCTCATCTCTTAAGAGTTCCTCCCTTGCCTGGTGCAGATAAGTGTTACCTGATAGCATTTTCTTTTAAACATTTAATGTATTTTGAATTTGTCATACCAAAAAAATGAGTATTTATATATGTATATATATATATACTCATTATATATATATATATACATGTATATATATGCATATATATGCATATATATATATATATATATATATATATATATATATATAAAACCTAACTAGTAAAACCTACAGAAAAAATTGTAAGACTTGATAAAGTAAAATGGAAAGATCAGGTTCCTCAGGACTAGCATCTCTCTGTATCTCTTAACTTCTGTTAATCCATGCTGGTTTCTATCTGGTTTCTACAAATTACTTGGTTAATAGAGCAACTGTGAATGGATATAGGAGATAAACATTTCTTATTAGAAATCCAGATCTTACTTCCTAGCTGTGTGACTCTGGGCAAGTCACTTAACTCCAGCCTCAGGGAAAAAAAAAAAAGAAGGAAGGAAGGAAGGAAGGAAGGAAGGAAGGAAGGAAGGAAGGAAGGAAGGAAGGAAGGAAGGAAGGAAGGAAGGAAGGAAGGAAGGAAGGAAGGAGGAAAGGAAAGAAAAAGAAGGAAAGGCGGGAGGAAAGGGAGAAAAGAAGAGGGAAGGAAGGGAGGAAGGAAGGAAGGAAGGAAGGAAGGAAGGAAGGAAGGAAGGAAGGAAGGAAGGAAGGAAGGAAGGAAGGAAGGAAGGAAGATGTTATTTTTCCCTAGCTTGATATTCATTAACAAAAAGCTTCAGCTCCTCCTCCTTTCCCATAGTGGTACAAAAAGGGGCACAACTCCATGAATTATTTCCTTGAACAAAATAGTTCAGTTCAACCAAATCAGAGGATTTTAAGATGGGTGATTTTGAACTGAACTAAGTCATGCTGCCAGCAAGTTTCAGAAGCAGCATTTGAATCCAGATCTTCTTTATTCCCTAAGGCTAACACTCTATCCTTTCTGACTTGCTGAATCATAACAAGCAATTATCGCATTTTGGTTAACTTTGTTAACTTCAGCTGAGCATGAGGTAGATGAGTACATCTTGGAAAGATCCTGCATTTTGAGACACAAGGTTTCATTGGAGGAGAGACTCCCCCACTGGAGGATTATTACTATAGTCAGACATTTTGGAACATCACTAATTATTTATTAGAGGGGTAAGCAGGATGGGCTGGATGAAAGAGTAGCTCTTCCTGAAGGAAGGAAGATCTCAGATCCTACCTCAGTTATGGGGTATGAGTGACCTATCTAGCAGTCTCTACATTTCCATAAGTCTGCCCCAGTTGGGTCCCATCATTCTGTGGGAGAGAATGGCTTATCTTCCAGAGATCACATTCTTTACTCTTGGTATTATCCCTCACTCACCACCATCAGGAAAGAGGTAGAGAAGAAGGATAGGAATAGCAGGGGTAGGGAGGACATGTTGGAGGGGATGTATGGTTATGGAAACTGTGACTCAAAATTTGGGAAGGATCATTAGATATGGGAGCTCAACTAGGAGAAAGAAACATACCTCTTCCCTCGTCAAATCTGCTACCCATTTATTACCTGGTACAAAACCCTATCTTCCACCCTAGTTATATTTCTTCTATTCATCATGAATGGGATGAGTTAATAAGACAATCCCAACTTTATTGTCATATCTCTCTTTCTCTTCAACTCCAAATAGCTTCATTCCTCAGAAATTATAGAAATTAGTGGGTACTATTGGGACTGTGTTTTGTATTAGATGCTATTTCTTAGAGTCTTAGAGGTATTTGACTGGCTTCCTATCCTACATCATCTCCTTTTTTCTCAGACAATAGGTGCCTTAAATTACACAGCCAGTAAATGTCAACTATCTGAGGCTGAATTTAGGTCCAACTGATTTTATTTGCTCTAGCCACTACACCACCTAGTTGTCTCATTTCTTTCAAATTATTTTATATACAGTCACTATTGTATCCACAGGAGATACATTATTATAACCAATATGGTTATAATTGAGGTCAAACTTTTAAACCTAAGCCATTACTTTGAAAATACATGTTAGCTAGCAATATGCATTCAGCTTTATCTTGTTACAAGTGTTTGTGTATCAAAACATCTTGGATGTGAGAGTTTCCACAATGATTCTTAATTAGGAAATTTTGATTACCAATTGAACCTTGGGTACAAAATACTTGAGATAGTTATACTTGAATCAGGACAGACAGAATTTGTGTTCCATGGTATAAAATTGAATCAAGGATTTTCAAGGTAAAGAACTTGGGGAATCAGCTGGATGTTAATCATGGCAGATTTGCATTTGTTCTGATTAGTTAGATTGTGGTTTGTTTTGTGTTTCAGTCATTTCATAGAACTTGCCTCTTGTTTTTGGTTATTGTGCAACTAAGGGGTTACATCACATAGCCAGTACATGGCAGACTCAGTATTTGGATCAAGATGTTCTTGATTATGGGATTCATTCTTTATCCTCTGGGCTTTGCTGCTTCTATGGAAAAGGTACCATGGACATTATTCTCCTTTTTTTCATAGATGAATAAAATGAAAGCTACTTGCCAATATTCACAGAGTTAGCAACTGTCAGAGACCAAATTTAAATCCACACCTTCCAGGATCCTTCTGTTTGCTTGCGATAGCTACAAGTCAAAGTAGACAGAACCCTGGAAAAATCCAGCCTCAAATACTTATAGTTACATGTCCTTGGACATGACATTCAACCTCTTCGTGCCTCAGTTTCCTCATCTGTAAAATGGATATAGTAGTAGCACTATCTTCCAAATGCTATGATTTGTGAAGATCAGATGGAAAATACAATTGTACTTTACAAACTTTAAAGTGCTATATTAAAGCTAGTTTTTATTATTATTTTATATCATTTTTGAAGAATGGCTTAGCTTTATTTAGAGACACAACTGCATAGTTCGTCACCAAGTGATGCGTTTTTGTTTTAGGAACACAACGCCTCATGAAGCTTATCTATTAACGTGTATAATGTATGAGCATTCACCACAGCTCATGACACATAGTAGGTGTTTTTAAAAAAATTGAATGGCTAATTAATATCTGTATGGGATTTCAGGTTTTTGAAGTATCAAAATATTAGTGCAATTCCTAATTCAAATCAACCTAGGGATGTTTTTGTTACCTGTGTTCTAGTAGGCTTCTTTTTCAATGTGGAGTATATTTTATTTAGTTAGCCGTTAAAAGAATTCTTAAGTTATTATAGTCTGGCTGCCAAAAGAACCACATAGCTCCTTTTTGTTTTGACAAGGTTATTTCTAGAATAGTAGCATTCCCTTCCTTTGTAGGGCCATCCTGTCCATTCATCATAGGGCCATTTTGTGTGAGCTATCCAATTTGTGCTTTCTGGTAACAGTCTAAACAGCATTTGTGATATCTGAGATCTACTTCGAAAACCTACTTAGTGCCAGCATGATGGATGGTGTGTTTTGCAACTTCTTTGGAATTCATCGTGCATTGGAAAGGTGACATTGTTTACCCCGTCATCATGACAGGTGGGTCAGTAGAAGGGTTCTAAGGAGACTTGTCCTGTCAGTTGTGAAATACATATTAGAATGGATACATAAATAATTTAGCATGGGTAAGGTTGGCTTGGGGGAATAAACACAGACTTGTGTTTTTATTAAAAGGTAAGGATCGACTATAATTCTGTGGCAAGGTCAAAGATTTTGCTGACAACTTTCCATTATCTTCATAAGTAGGCTATTTGGCTTTGCATTTCATTCCTATTCTTGAGAATTGTTCTTATAAGAAAAAAAAAAGATGAAGAAAAACAAACATCAATTATCACCTTTAAAGGACTAGGTGCTGTTATTTTTCTATGGTCTTATTTTTAAATCTCAGTTATTTTTCTGCTACGTTTTTCATATGTTTATTTGATTATCAATTCTAAAAGCATGTATTAGGCTCCCTTTCCCCAAAAAGTTTACATGTACACAAATAAGTCAATATAACATATGTTCCAAAAGAAATACAAAATTATTTTAAGGGCCACTTAGATCTAGGAGTGGTTGAACATTAGAAAAAGTCTCCTATAAGAAGAAACCTTGGAAGAAACTAGGAATTCTGAAAGATTGGAAGTTAAAAGGAAAGTCACTTCAGAATATTGGACAGACTAGAAAAAATACAAGATAAGAGATTTGTGAATGGGGAACAGCAAGTAGTCTTCTTTGACTGGAATATATTATAGCTAACTCCTTAACAAAATATATGATATGATGATATTGGTAGCTATATATTGGATATTAGGTAGTAGAAATAACAGAAATGATTAAAATTATAATTGTAATATGCCCTGGAAACTGGAAACAAATCATGTGCTTGGCTTCCTGAATTATTCCTAACTTTGATTTAATGTGATGAATATTAATTGATAAAGAAGAAAGCTCCTTGATGACAATGACTAAATATTAAAATATAAATAATACCCTGCTGTGTATTCTGAATTAAAACTGGCAGCTTGGAAGAATGAAAGGTATTCTTGAAGGTGGGATGATAAATCATGTAGAACTGGGCTTTAATAGCCCTTCTTGTCTATACAGATAAAGTATCAAGACATGGTTGTTTGTTAATATATAATATCTGAACAGCACACCTAATATTTTGTCAGGTTATCTATAAAGAAAAATACAGTCATCCTCCAGTTGTATAAAATTCCTTAATGTCTTATGGCTGTATGTTTCTTTCCTTGTGGCTAGGAGAATCATTATCTTTCTCTCCTTTTTTTCTTTATAATGTTTTCAGACAAAAGCTACCTTTCAGTACTAATCCACAGAGTGGCTTTGTGAAGTTGGTTCTATGTTATTCAGTGTCCTGAATGAAATATTAGGAGATTGGAGAAATAGGTTTACAAAGCAATCTTGTAGCTTCTTGCATGATATACAAAGACATTGCTGATTCACTATCCCTGGAAATAAGAACTTTGGATGGTTTTTAGTAGTGGTGATTGGTGTGCATTAATTGTCTACTCTACTTCCTTTGTCTCTTGACCAGGCCCCATTTCAGGAAAAAAAGGACTTATCTTTAAGGTGGTTGGGTTAGGCCGTTACCAATGTCCAACAATCAATCAACAATCATTTGTTAAATACCCACAGTATGTTGGACACTATTCCAGGGAACTACAGACACAAAAACAGAAATTGAATGCCTCAGATGGCTTGCATTCTATTGAGGAAAACAATATGGATAGGTGGATGGATACATAGGTAAATAGATGGACAGATGCTCTGACAGACAGATGGATAGATATATAAATAGACAGGCAGACAGATAGACAGACAGACAGATAGATAGAGGTAGCAAGACAGATGGATGGATGGATAGATGGATGGATGGATAGATAGATAGAGGCAGACACCTAGAGAAATATAGAAAAATATAAGCTCTCAAACCTTAAAAATGAACTAAAATACTTGATATCCTCTGTGTAAAATATTTCCAAAATAAATAAGGGTAATTTTAGTAGGAGACACTTACATGATCCAAAAGGTTTTGTTATTTTAGTTTTTCTTTGCTTTTTGTTGTGCTTGTATTTATTGTTTTGTTTTTCCCCATACAAAGTCAACTGGCCCAGATGTGCATGGAATCTCTGACTCGGAACTTTTATAAACATCCTCATTAAGTCAGCTGAGTCTGAGTTTAGGCCAACTTTGAGAAACTGTGTGGTCATAGAAAGAGTGCTAAACTTAGACTGAGGAGAACTCCTGGACATTCAAATATAGCTGTACCACTAATGCCCTTTGTGATCTTGAGTAATTTATTTCCTGAATCTGAAATTTAGTGGAACTTAAAACATTAATTTTAAGCAGCAAAAGTAAAATGTATGACCCTGAACAAGTGACTTAACTTCTTTCTTTGGGTCAGTTCCCTTGGAATTTGCTCAGTTTCTTCATCTGTCCTTCCCACTCCTAGAATCAGGAATACTCATCTTCCTGAGTTCAAATCCGGCTTTAGACACTCAGTGGCCGTATGATCCTGGGCAAGTTATTAAACCCCATTTGCCTCAGTTTCCTTATTTGTAAAATGAACGAGAGAAGGAAATGGCAAACCACTCAAGTATCTTTGTCAAGCAAAATCGCAATGGGGTCACAGAGTCACACATGACTGAAAAAAACAACCAAGCAACAAGAAAAATGAGCCTATCACTAACTAAGTCAGAGAAAGGTTACATTCTGTGTCAATGGAGGGAATTTTCATGTCAGGAATTATCTGAGCTCCTGAAATCAAATAAGCTGTTGCAAAGATTTTTTGCATAATCACATAAAATTGAGATGAGATTACTTGTACTATCTGTACAACTCCATAAATTTGTTGGGAAGAAAGCCCACTATGTTTCTTAAAAGTGTTAGTAGTAATTTTAAGTCTCCTTGACATTTGGAACAATTTAATTTTTGTTCCTATTGTGTCTACTACAGATGCCTAACAAATTGTTATTAAAATAATTGGAATTGAGGCATTTGGCTAGTCCTGGTCTATAGTCAGTGTGACTCCATTGCGTCTGGAAAAGTTGCAGCAATTGCCTGCCTAAATCCACCTTTCCCTTATGTTATTAAAATTTAAGTTTCTTGAAGAGAAGAACAGTATTGTTTTTGTGTTTGGATCTTTGGTACTTATCATGGTTCCTGGCATATAATAGGCATTTAATAAATTATTTTAACCATTTTTATGTTCTTGATTTCAATTGGCTTTTGAATTAGCATTATAAGATTAATTATTATGGTTATATTAATTGAACATAATAACCCTGGCTTCCTGATAACTATGACTTCAGAATCCATGAAGTTATTGTATATCCATTTAACTGAAATTTTCTAATATGTGTGTGTCTGAAAATGTAGATGAAAAAATAACTTAAACATAATGCCCCTGGTTAAGCATTCATCATAATATTCTTTCTTAGTGCATTTTGGAAAAAATTGCATCTTCTGGCTGGGAAAAAAAACAAGATCTGCTTTATGAAGTTCGATTAAAGCTTTAAAGTGGAGATAAATATATATATTTTGATGAGAAGGCTAGATCGAGAGATCTGTGTAATACATTTTTATTGAGCTACTTTTCTAGAAGAAAAAAATAAACTTTAAAAATGTGACTTTCTTTATTTAGAGAAAAAACTGCTCTTTTATATACCCAGATAGTCATATTATTTGCGGAGGAGGGGGAATCCAGGTCAGCAATGTCATTTTTCCTTTGGATTTGTTTTAAAGTATGTTACTCTGAGATAATCATTAATGATGTGACATTCTTTGTCTATCTCTTGTGTTTTGTATGGTATGACATATAACATTTCAATGTCCTGTGCAAAGCATGATTTCAATGGTTGTTGCTAATCGATTCCTTTGTTAATCTTAAAAAGTTCATGGTAAAAGTTGTTTCTATAGAATTCAGCTCCTTTATTAAAATGTAATTTGTTTTTAGTAGAAGTAGTTTTTTTGTTTACTTTATCAGTGATTTTAGGGAAGATTGAAGGATCTTTTTTTTTTGCAAACAAATCTGAACATTTTTTCATACTTCCACATTAACGAATTGAGTGTTACCATTAATCTCAGAGTAGGAAAAAGCTAGGTGCCCTTCCCAGGTCTATTTGCAGCAGCTGTCCCATTTTGACTCTGAAATTCAATCCTACCTGAAGTGGGCAACACTGGAGAACTTTCTCAGCCTTCCTGAAGATTGACTTAATAGATCCATAGTTCAGATCCAAATTTTCACATCAGTTACCTCAGTTCTTGGTTAATTGTCATCATTGACCCCCTCCCTCTTGCCAAGCAAACTTCCTGAGTTCCTCAGAGGAACAAGATTAGAACTTCTTATTCCTTTCTCACAGATTAGTTCACTGAAGCAAACAGGAAAGTCACAGGTGAGACATGGATTTTCTCTTGCTCTGGGACTAATGATAACATAATACTAGAGCTGAGCCAATAGAACACAAGCGGCTGTCCCTGTCACCTAGAAAATCCCGTCATCCTCTGAAACCCTCCAGCCTTTCTGCCCCATCATCAGTGATTATTGGCTTTTGAATGCTTCAAGTTATTCCTTACCAGCCCATAGATTTATTTGTACCAATATACTTTTACATATGGGCTAAAAGAAAGACAGCATGCTACATGGGGAGAGCTTTGGAAAGATATGTGTTATCTCTTTATCTACTTAAATAAAACTATTCTGAATATTTATTCAATAACTACATTGAAACTAAGCAGGTAGCAACTCTGGATGATTATTTCTCTTCAGAAAATCATATTTATGTTGTCACTAAGCATTATATACTATATGTCACTGAAGCAAACAGTTTTAAGAAGGTGTATAAATGTTTGTGAGTAAAAACAGGCCATGTGTTTAGAGAGGTTACAGTTTTAACTGATCTTTTCCAGAGTTGTGATCTCAAGAGATTTCACTTGATGAAAAGCCCTTGAGCAGAAAAAACAAACAAAAAATAAAGACAAAAAACCTACGCAACAAATGCTGAGAAATACTTTTGAATGAAGGATATTTTATAAGTAATGGAATGTTTTTAAGTAAGAAAAACAGTTAATGTTTCAAATCTATGATTGTGTACGATGAGAAGTTAGAAAGAGGCGTTAGAGATCATTTAATCTTTCCCTATTTTTTTTTTGCTAATAAATAAACTGAGAGGACAGATTGGGCAAGTGACCTGTCTAAAGTATCCACACTAGGTGGACATCATTTTTTAAACAGCTACAGTGTACCAAGCACAGTGATACAGATTTAAAAAACTCATATATTGTCTGCCTTCATAGAGCTTACAGACATTCTGCTGAAATACTATAAGGAAATAGATTTAGGCTTGAAAGGGACCTTAAAAAGTATATAATTCAACTTCTTTATGCCCTGAGTCATACAAGGTATGTGCCATACCCAGAATTCAAAGCTAGGTTTTCTGATTCCAAGACCAATGTTCTTTCTATTACTGCACAAATAGAAAATACTGTTATAGGCATTTCAGCTTAGGTTCTCCATCCACATATTTAAAGGTTTTTCAATACATCACACATGAATAGCATGTCTTCCATTTAAACAGCATTGGTGTTAAGCTGTATGAATGTCAAAGTTCATTTCCTTTATTTGGAAGACTCTATCTCTGAAAAAATAAAACAAGCCCATTTTTTACCTTTTCTGATTTCTAAAATTTCTGATTTATTATGAAATGACTTTTCAAATCAGAGTTTACTTTCCAACTCTGTCAGTCAATGACTTCATCAATACTTGGCAAAAACTTGAGACTATGCTCTAATCTAACCCCTTACAAGAAGAGAGGATGACCAAAAAAGACTAGGTTGAAAATGTTGAACTTGAAACCCATTGGAGTGCTCCCAGCTTTATAAGCAGAGATACTGAGGGGCAGGCCCTCCTATCACAGAGTGCTTTTTCTCCTCCCAGGATGGCTTCCTCTCTTTGAGTCATTGGTCTCCAGGGACCAGCCCATCTGCTTTGCTTATTCTCCTCCCCTGAGGCCACTATAGCTTGTGAATTCAGTCTCACAACTTCTGTTCCTGAAGCAAAACTGCAAACCTTTGGAGATTTCCAAAAGGTTTCTCTTGCTATAAACAATGAGAAAGCAGATTGGAGCCAGTATTAAAAAGGGGCAGGGGCTGGGGCCATGTTATGTGTTCCAAAAAAAAAAAAAGTATTTTTAAGATGCTTCCTCAGCTTGGTTCTTGGGACTCTCACCCAAACCCATCCTGCCCTCCTCCTTTCCCCATATTGGTACTGTTGTTTCATTCAGTTAATGAAAAATGAAACAATTTAATATGTTCTCTAGTGTCAAAGGATTTCCTTTCTCTTTCAGAGACATCAAGTTCTGATATGTAGAGAACTAGGCCCTGTGCTTGGAGTATCTATCTGAGTTCAGTTCAAGTACTACCTGTTTTTAACTCTGGACGAGTTATTTTATCTCTCATAGACTTCAGGTAACTTTTTAAAGCTTATAAATTATAAAGAGATTGGCAGTCTACATTAGAAGCAAAATTTTTAATTTAAAAAAAGAAAGAAGGAAAGGAGGAAGGTTGGAAGAAAAGGAGGGATGAAAGAAGGGCAGAAGGAAAGGAGGGAGGAAAGAGAAAAGATATAGGGAAGGAAGAAAGGAAGATAGAGAAAAGGAAGAAGAAAGGAAAGGGGAGAGAAATGAGGAAGAAAGGAGGAATTAGTGAAGGAAAAGATGGAGGGAGAAAAGAAGAGAGAAAGATGAATGAAGGAAGAGAAGGGAAGAAAGGAAAAAGGAAGAAAGAAAAAGGGAGAGAAGGAAGAACAAAAGAGAAGGAACAAAAAGACAAAGTAAGAAGAAAAAAGAGAAGGAAAAGAGAGAAAAGTAAAAGAGAACAATTCAGTAAGAAAAAGTAGACCAGTACAGATGAATTATAAATTAGTTGGAAAACCCAACTATCAAGCAAAAACTTCTTCAAGAAATGTGAGAAAAAGAGAGAAGAGAAGTTACTAAGTGCACAAGGTAGGAAGGAGTTTAATTAGAAAAATCTTTAAATAACTGGTTGCCAATCTCTGTAATTGACACCAGGGACCAAGAAAAGCAAAAACCAATCAGATTTTGTGATTCCACTTGGGGTTTTCTGAGCAAAAGTATCAGGGTATTTTCCCAGTTCCTTTTCCAGCTCATTTTATAGATGAGTTCACTGAGGCAAAGAAGGTTTAACTGTGTTGTCCGGAAGCACACAACAAGTAAGTGTCTGAGGCTGGCTTTGAATTTAGGAAGATAAAGTTTTCTGACTCCAGGCCCAACGTTTTATGGATTGTACCACCTCTCTGATAGCATATATTAAGTTCTTTATAAAGGTTTGTTGATTGGCTGATTAACCCAGTTTCATCAGGTCTACTCTCTACTAGCAAGATTTTCTCTGCTTCTATTGAGCTTTCATTTCATTATTTCTCCATTCCATTTCTCTTCTCTCTTTTTCTCACATTTCTTGAAGAAGTTTTTGCTTGATATTTTAGCTTTTTCCATACCATCCACTCACTCCTCTTCTGCTTATAACCTGGGAACCTTCTATTCCCAGCTTTCTACTGAAATTGTTACAAAAAGGAAACCATTTGCTTACTTACTAGCAAATTCAAAGACCCTTTTCCTCAGTTCCAAGATATCTTCCTCCTTGTTCTCTTTCCCATTCCTTCTAGAATTTGGATAGCGCCTTATTATTTTGCAAAGAACCTAAGGTGCATTATCTCATTTGGTCCTAACATCGAGGATTATTGTGAAGCAGGTGCTGTTATTATCATCTTTTAAACATAAAGAAATTGAGGGTGAGAGTAGATGAATGGTTTGCCCTCAGAGCGCTGGAAATTACCTTTCAGACTCCATGTCTGGCTTTCTCCCCAATGTGCAACTTAGCTGCCTCATTCCCTCCCAAAGATCTTGAATTTCCTTTTTCTTTCTCCTGTATCTGTACTGAATGGCTTAAGTCTTTCACCACTGCAAGCTCCCACATGGAACCCTGCTTTCCTGATGATCACTTCAGTTATCTAATACATATAGATCAGGGTTAGCCATATTGCACTCAGGGCCATTTTCTCCCTAGCTGTCTTGCCTCTTCCAATGTACATTCTTTTCATCCTCCTTTCTAGTTTTTGAAACATAAGAAATTATCTCTGTCATTCTAACTCTATGGTTCTACTCTGTGGTCCCTATATATTTCCAAAGCAAAATACTCCCCTTTGGCTAACACTCACATGTATATTATAACTCCCCTGGGTATTACAATACTTCCCTTAAATTTCCTTTCCTTCCTTTGCTTAACCCCTTCCCTCCTCCTCCTCCTCTCTACCTACTTCACCTTCCTCTCTGCAAAATGGGAATAATAATAATAATAACTTCCTCTTTTGAGAATCAAATATAATGTTTTAAATGCCCTTACTACAGTTATTGATGCATCATAAGCAATATATGAATAAAATTCCTTTCCCCTCCTTCTGTCACCTACTTGAATGAAGGAGTTAAGTACAAATCTTTATGGACTGCAATTAAACATTTGGGAGGGCCCAAGATAATGAGAAAGCTCGTGGGACCAGGGAATTGTTAGCATTAGCATTAGCACTTTGGTGTACACTTTCAGTCCAATTTTCCACCTCATAGAACTGAGGTTGGTCAGTCAGCAACTCATGAGACATGAGTTAATGGTAGGGTAGAAGAACAATTTTTAAAGTCTCTTCTTCCAAAATCCTAATGCAATGTTTTGCTTCTGTTGATGGAAATAGAACCATTTTGTTTTATTTCATTCTGTGTTCTAGTTCTGGATATGCTACCTTTTAAGCACTTTTTTTTATCTTGAGCTCACATTTATAATGTAGCATTGTTACCCCCTAACATACTGCCATGAGGGACAATCCATCAAAATCAAAGCATTCTCTGATTTCTCATCCACCCAAAACCATTACTAATGATACTCTACTTTTATGAACTTTATATAGACCAGTCAGAGGCTCTGACAATTTAAAATAAAAGATTTAACCATATCACATAGCAAGTAAAATGACAAAAATATTAACCCCAATCACATACCGTGCCAGGGGTTAACACTATGCAAGAGCAAAAGGCAATGCTCATAGAGCACATTTTCCCAGGGCACACACATAGAAGAAGAATTAACTCCATTTTCCTTCAGCAGCTCTCCCTGATTTCAACCCCATGGAACATCTTATTCCCCCTTTAGCCTCCTTTTGTGTTATTTTCCTTTATTTGATTATACGCAACTTAAGGACAAGATCATCTTTCTTTTTCTTCTTTGTATCTTGAGCACTTAACACAATGCCTTGCATGTAGTAGACACCTCTAAATGTTTGTTGAATTGAATAAAGGACACATACAGAACTTGTAAGTCTAGAACAACTCTGGCCATTAGAGTGTCTGGCTTACCTGTCAGTACCTTTGATGATATCATCATGCTATTGATTGACTGAAGAGTGAAGCCTCTAGGATCATGTCTTTGTGCTATCATCCTTATCAACAGGCCATTACAGTTGTGTGTCTCCATTAGTCTCATTTTCACTGAGCTTCCCTCCCTTCTTCCCTTCTACATGTTCAAGTCTTCTTCATACAATCATCATTTTACAAATGAGGAAATGTCTACCCAAAAAAGCTTAAGAAAACCTCAATTTGAAGCCAATTCTTCTAACTCCAATTCCAGTGCTCTTTTGATTGTATCACAAGAATTAAGGATTTTCATTTGTCACATCTAGCCCAAATAACTGACAGAAAAGAACAGAATTTAATATAAAATTTATTTTTTTACTGATTGTGATTTTGAATCAAAATCCCAGAGCTCAGCCAACTATCTAATTTAGGATTAGAAAATCCTTTTTAACCGTAGTTATTTCTTGGGTGGGGATCCTGTGGCCATAAGATTTATTATTGATTCTATGAAAAATATATCAGGGATCCTCGGGGAAAGTAAGATCTCTGAAACCTAGGCTTTCCCAAATGATTTGCAAATGTAATTAATTGGGAAAATGGCAAAAATAACCCTGTCCTGATGTCCTTGTGCAAATTTCTTTCTTTATTACATATGTTTGCCAACAACAAAACTTCTTTACTTCTCTTTGTTCTTATGAGGAAAAACAAAACAAAGAACAAAAAATACAACTTTATTGTATTCCTACATTAGATAGAAACATTGTCATATAAAGCCTTAATAGTTTCCCTTTATATTTTTACAAAGTGTGTATTTAACAAAAATTCATGTGGAAGCTGGATATTGATGTGTTTTCAGGCTGAAAATAAAATAAAGGAGGGTAACATCCAATTGCTTTGATTCACTTAAAACAAGTGTCAGTGATCATTTTTTGTTGTTATGTGTCTGCTGATGAATAAGCTCTGAATTGCTGATATAATATGATTTCTGTTCTTAATGCCGGTATACTTTTAGTTCTGGTTGATGGTAATCCTGATTAGACATTCCTTAATATTTTATATGAATACATAGTCCAGCATTCCAACAATTAATGTTATTTTTATTCAAATATGCTTTTATTATTATATTATCTGTTTCTTATGTTCCATTGTTTAAATCAGGGGTGCGGTCTTTTTTTTTTTCTTTTTTGCCAAAAGTCATTTGAGTATTTATAACATCATTGGCAGGTCATACAAAATTACCAATTTATAAAACTCAAGCAATGGGAGTTGTTCTACCTAGCTTTCAACTCATTATGGCATGCTATTTGATTATGCAAATGCTTTATGGGCCTTATATACTGTCTGTGGGTTCCAGGTTTTTTGCCCTTGGCTTAAATTAATAAGTCTATGAATTTTATTTCTTTCCATGTTTTTTCTCTTCCCTTCTGACTCCATCTTGATTTTTTAAATAGTTATGAGATCTCATATAGAGTTGTGAACCATATTTAAGAAGCTGGGATAGTCTAACCTTTCCATTTAAAAAATGAAAATACTGAAACAGAGTTTATTTAAGTGGTTTTTTTCTATTGTCACATAGCCAGTAAAGGGAAAAACTGGAACTCAGGCCTAAATCCTTTAACTCCAAATCCAGAATACATTCCCTGCATTCGTGCATCTTTCCCTGATCCCAGGAATTTGAATAAAAGTTGGAAATGTTGAGTTATTAGAAAAGCATCATATTGATGTATATATGCAACAGAGTACTTGGTCTTTGCAACAGTTGACTTGACAATTTATCATAACTCTGTATATTGATTTGTGCTTTGGGAAAATTCAATGAGCTTTCTTTTAACTGAGCAGTGAACACTATGATTCTCTGTTTGCTGGAAGGCAAGTGAAAAAAGACAATTTCATAAAGGCCTTAGTTCAGAGGCTTCCTCAGTAGGCAGTTGAGATATGTTTATCATCCCCTCTCCAAGTCCTAGCAATGTGAGTGCTAGGGGATGATTGATTTTTAATAGATAGTCTTAAAGTGCAACATGTCTCATGAAAATTAGGATATTGGTCTATACAAATAAACATTTCTTCATGGAAGTGCATGGCTTTGACTCTCATTTTTGGGCTATTTGCATTAATTAATTAAAGGCTATGTGGTAAAATAGAAAAGGGGCCAGAAGATGTGGTTCCTTTCTCCGACACTTTCTAGCTGTGTGTTATAAGACAAGTCAGAAGCAGCAAAGTGGCTTGATGGATAGAATGCTAGACTTGGAATTAGGGAGATCTGTATTCAAATAAAGCCTCAGATATTTATTCACTTGGCAAGTTATTTAAGCTCCGACTCAGTTTCTTCAAATATAAAATGATAAGAATAGCACCTACATTCAGGGTTTATCCCTATTCCATTATTTTTCTCTGTTTAATATATTTCTGCACTAAACTTTCTTTCTCTCCTTTCCTCTCTCCCTCTCCATCTCCTTCTGCCACTCTCTCCCTCTATCTCTCCTTCTCACTCTCTCTCACTATTCTAGCAGCAATTTTATGGGACATAAAACTTACTCCATCTATATTCCTTGTTTGTTTGTTTTTTTTTCCCTAGAATATCTTCCTCCCACTCTCTTTGCTCCCCCTTCAGAGCATTAGAACATTTTGATTCAATTGAATACATTATTAAGTATTAGTAGATGCCAGCCACTGTGCTGAAAATGGCATATATAAAAACAAGCAAAAACAAAAACAAAAACAAAAAACAAATAATCATTGCTCTCAAAGAGCTTACAATCTAATAAATTATTCCCAAATCCTCATATGTTTTAATTTTTTTCTATATTCTGTGATATTATTAGGGTTCTAAGGGAACTTTTTATCATCCCACTCATCTCATTAAAATATAAATACTCCATCCTTATAAAATTCTATCTGATTGTTCTTTGTGTTTGCTTTATTATGTTTTTCTTGATTCTTGTGTTTATATTTTGAAGTTTCCATTCAACTCAATTTCATCAGGAAAGCTTGAAACTTAACCATTTCATTAAAATTCCACTTTTTCAAATAGTAGAATTATACTCACTTGATGATTAAGTAATTACTGATTGAAAAGATATCTTTTACATTTTGGAATATTATATTCTATGCTTTCTATTTTTCCTTAGAGATAGTTGTTCAATCTTGTGTTTGTCTGATTATTAGAACTTAAACTCTTTCATTCCAGCTGATCACATATTTTTCTCTGACCTAGAAGGATTGAATTAAAACATTACTGGGAATTTACATTTTAGGGATTTTTCATGAGCCATTTAATGGGTTCTCTCTATTTTCACTTTGCCCTCTTGGTCTAAAATGTCTCAGCAGTTTTCTTTTATGAGTTTTTAAAATATGATCTCTCCAAGTTCTTATATTGGTCATGGTTTTGAGGCAGTCAAATGATTCTTAAATCCTCTATTTTTTAATCTTTTTCCAGATCAATTTTTAAAATATTAGACACCTTAATGTTTTCTCTAATTTTTAAATTTAAAACTTTGTTTTTAACATTTCTTATTATCTTGTAAAGTTATTAACTTCTGTTTGGACCATTCTAATTCCAACTCCATAAGCTAATCATAGCTAGGTTCAAGAGTGACTTGCTGCTAGATTAGTCCTGCTTAAAGCACCAATGGCTGTCTGTAATCCCAGTATCTCTTGGCAATCCCTTCGCTCAATATTGAGCTGGCCTAAAATTGGAGCAGAATTTGCCATCTATTCTGGGTCTGTCTCTCCTTTCCAAAGCTGGAGCTAAGTCTAAAACTGGGTGATCCTACACTATTGACACAATTCTATTAGGATTTCCATAGGGCTGAGTCTATGATCCTGGATAATCCTTTCCATGATTCCTTAGGGACCAAATTTGGGATCAATTTATTAGTTAACATCTAATTAATATTTAATCTGGCTTTCTACTTAGATATTTGGTGGAAGAATTATAGGACATCTGAGCTGTATCTCATATACCTAACTACTCCACTATCTTTGCTTATCTCATTTAATTTTTAAAAAGAAGTATATATTTCTTTTTAAAAGAAATATATATATACACATATGCATATATGTATATGTATATATATATATACATATATATGTGTATATATACATATATATATGTATGTATATATATTAAAGTTGAAAACACAAACATTTTCATGAAATCCTGAGGAGCATACTCTCCCATATATCACTACAGTCTCTGGAGAGAGTTAGTGCAGATTTAATATAGCTTCTACATAGTATTTGTCCCTCTCCCTAATTCACTTCCAGATACATGGGTAATGAGTAAATGAACTATATCTCCATTACTGTTAGAATGAGCTCCTTACTGTCCTATGAATTTTTATATGAATTACATCTCCTACAATCTGCAAGTTCTATTTTTTTTTACTTTTTGAAGTTCACAAGGTCATAATCCTCTCCAGTCTCTTTTACTTAAAATAAGAAAAATAGACACAGCAGCTGTTGCACTCACAGATCATATCACAGTGGACTCATTGGAGAAATAAAAAACTGATACCTTTCCTTTCAATAAGAGTTTTAATCCTTGCTTCCTTACTTCAGTACTTCAGGAGCAAGGCAGACCAAGATTCATGTTCTGACTGACCTTTTGAATGAACCCCAGATCCATATGTGTGATCAGTCTACATCTAAATCTTATCGTGTTGTTACTAAGATAGATTACAGAATATTTTAGGATACTCCAAGATCCATATAGGGAGGAGAATTAGTCAAGTACTTTGTGTACACTCATAAGATCAGTTCCCTTGTTTCAAAAAAAAAAATTATTTTTTAAAGCCCATTTTTAAAAATTATTCTTGTCCAGGATTTTTCAAAAACTTTAATAATCTTCAGTTTGTGGTGTCTACTTGTGGTTTTACCAGAGCTCAAGATAATGAGAAAATAGCTTTGAAAGCATTACCATCACTAGGAACATGAACAGGCAACATAAAAAGAAAATATCAATTAGCCAAGTAAATTGTCCTTCACCAGGGCTATCATTTGTGTCACAAACAATTAGTAGCTTAAAATTTATAAATGAAAAATAGAAAACCTCTCATGTGAACAATGGTATATTGATATAATCAGCCTTTTAGCAGCTAATCAGTATCATGGTACGAAGGAGAAAGTGTGTGTACAACAAAGACCAATGTTTGTCACATAATAAGTGCTAAAAATGCTTACTGATTGATCTGAATGATTAAAACCTTGCCTCTAATTCCTTGATACCTAGTAACTTAAAATAAGTCATATAACCTACCCAGGCCACTTTCTTCATGTTTAAATCTAAGACCAAAAAAGATGGCCCTGAAATCCTTTTTCTCATTAAATCTTTGAACCTATGATATTTTGGATAAACTTCTAGGTTGGTTTGAAAAATAGTGGCCACAAGGTCCAGATCTGTGCAAAATCTTAAGAGGGCAAAAACTGTGGCCAAAAACTATTGTGACATATTTCTCAGATTGACTAAAATGACAGAAAAAGATAATTGTTAAAATTAGAGGGGATGTGGGAGAACTGGGACATTGTTGGTGGAGTTGTGAATTGATCCATCCATTCTGGAGAGCAGTCTTGAACTCTGTGAAGGACTCTAAAACTGTGCATCCCCTTTGATCCAGCAGTGTCTCTACTGGGCTTATATCCCAAAGAGATCTTAAAGGAGGGAAAAGGACCCACATGTGGCAGCCCTTTTTGTAGTGGCAAGGAAACTGAATGAATGCCCATCAGTTGGAGAATGACTGAATAAGTTATAGTATCTGAATGTTATGGAATATTATTGTTCTGTAAGCTCAAGAGGATGATTTTAGAGACCTGGAGAGAATTACATGAACTGGTGCTAAGTGAAGTAAGTAAAACCAACAGATCATTATACACGGCAACAACAAGATTATATGATGATCAATTCTGTTGGACATGGCTCTTTTCAACAAGGAAATAATTCAGGCCAGTTCCAATGATCTTGTGATGGAGAGAGCCATTTGTACCCAGAGGGAGGACTGTGGGAACTGAGTGTGGATCACTGCATAGTATTTTCACCTTTTTTGTTTGTTTCTTTTTCATTTTTTCCCTTTTTGATCTGACTTTTCTTGTGCAGCACAATAATTGTGGAGATATTTATAGAAGAACTCCACATGTTTAACATATATTGGATTACTTGCTGTCTGGGGAGGCAGATGGGGAGAAAGGAGGGAGGAAAAATTTGGAACACAAGGTTTTGCAAGGGCGAATATTGAAAACTATCTTTGCATGTATTTTGAAAAACAACATTGTTACAGGCTACTTAACAGTTATATTTCTTTGACAAGCATAGAAAAGCTACTATTCATCTCTTACTAGATGATTGGGAAATGATGGCAAGGGAATCAAAGAGTTCAGATCAAGGGCTTCTTTGCTGCACATAATTTTGGTTCAGTCTTCAATCGCATATTAATAGATATATTTGGTAAATTTCTGTAGTCCTTTATTTTCTTTTTTTTTTTTTTCTTGAAGGCTGAAGTCATTGATGTGATGTATGGGACTATTGAAGATGTAACCCGGATTCAAGTGATGAAAAACGTGACCAATAAGATTGCCCTTTTAAAACTGGGAAAACTCCCTTTACTCTACAAGGTTGGTCAAAGAACTCTACTGTATGAGGATTATGGCTTTTTTTTTTCTTTTCTTTGTTTTTTATTTTTTTGGTAGCAAAAATTTACTGGGCATAATGCCTACTTCCCCCAACAGGAAGCCTTACAAAGTGCTATTGAGGGTGCAGAACATAGATTTAAATTTGATAACGTGAAAAATAGAAGGCTTGGAAATTAAACCCATAATCATCCTCTTCACCTGACTATGACACTTTTAATTAGTTAGGAAAACAGGGCTCTAACTGCACGCTGTGTTTGGGACCAGTATTGACTAAGATATGCATCTTTCTGATATATTTTATCATCTGCTTGAGATGAGTATCAGCCACTGACTTATCTCAAGAATTTAATTAAATTATAATGTGCTAAAGAGAAGCTGAATTTTGATTGATTTTTATTAAAATGGAAGTTTATTAACACTTATCCACTGGCTACATTTGCATAATTAAGGCAGTTCAAACTAAGTATCTGATAATGAGTAAACACAATAGACAACCCTTACCACTAACTCTAATCCAGTAATTTTTTCTCCCATTAATCAGAAATGGAGAAGGAAGCACTGGAACTTCCTGTTTTAGAAAGATTTTTAATCTCTCCTTCTATCCTTTCTCATTCATATTTATGTAAAATGTAAATAAGCTTTGCTGTTTCTCAAGTCACTCCAACCACCTCCTGTCCTTCAATTGTTAATATTCTATAGTAGAATGTTATATGGGAAGAAAAATGGAGGGAATTGGGAGGGATAAAAGGCAGAGTTCCATTCTTCCATAGTGTTTTCCAAGAATGTCCCTACATCAAAATCAGATCCTCCAAAAAGTGATCTCCAGTGATGTATTTTAGTTATTTGTCAAAATAAATGAAAGTATATTATATCCTTAAATTGTATGGTGGCACATATACAAAATATATTAAAGGGATACCATAGTCTCTTATTTTCTGAGTCACACTGACTCAGATTGACTCAACAAGCATCCATTAAGCACCTACTATGTATCAGGCACTGTGCTAAGTGCTACAGAGTTTACAAAAGGCAAAAAGTCCCTGATCTCAAGGAGCTCACTTTCTAATGATGGAGAAAGCCCAAAACTTCCTTATACATACAAGATATAGAAAAAAAGAAAATTGGATGCATCCTCAGAAAAGCTACTAGAATTGAAGGGGACCAAGAAGGATCTTTTGTAGAAGATAAAAGCCAGGAGGCATGTATGCATGCATAAATGAATGAATGAACAAATAAATAAATAAATAAGCAAGCAAGCAAATAAATGAATGAATAAAAAACATTTTAGGGTTAAAGAAAATGTGTAGTCCAAAAATAAAAGCATATGCACTAGGAAGAGCAAAAAAGTCAGTTTCTGGATGATATATCCTAGGTGTTTCATTATTCAATTCATTTTCAGTTATATCCAACTCTTTGAGACCAAATTTGGGGATTTCTTATCAGAGATTCTAGAGCAATTTGTCATTTATTTCTCCAGGTCATTTTACAGATGAGCAAACTAAAGCAAACAGGGTTAAGTGACTTGCTCAAGGTCAGGCAGCTAATAAAAGTGTCTGAATCCATTCAGATTTTTAACTCAAGTCTTCCTGACTCCAGGTTTGGCCCTCTGTCACTGAGCCACCTAGGTGTCCATTCTAAATATGAGCCAGACTTAAATATATCAAAATCCTTTTTTGTTGCTATCTGCTGAGTATGTATAATTCATGGAGAATAATAATATCACAAAACTCTTAAAATACACTGCAAAAATAGTACAGAACTATGACAGATAAGTTTTAGATGTGATTTTCAGTTGGACTGGCCACTTATGACCCATCTGTATCATGACACAATTGTCAAGGAGACAGATGCATGGTTAGTTGCCATTATTATCCACATAGACCCATGATGCTGATCCCTTAGATAAAAAACTTTATGTGGACCAGCCAAGGTTAAAAAGTTCTATCTCTAAGCACATTCATATGGGCTTGACAAGAGATTTAGCATTATCTCTGAGGCAGAAAGACATGATGAGTTCTTGAAGTATTGATATTCTTTTGCTTTATAGTATATTAGAATTCCCTATAATTTCTTTTGTTTGCCCTTCTATTTTGTTGGCGTGCTTGCTCCTATATTTATCCTAATACATTCAGTCTGTCAAAAAAGTGAGCATAAATGTGAATATGATTGGGATATGGATGGTACCACAGTCCCTAGTGTCCCTAAACTCCATCAAATATTTCTCTGAAAATATGGACTGAAATTAGATGGTAAGAATCTACAGCTGGGAAAAGAAGGGCAGAGAACCAAATGACTTCTGTGTTAAACATATCTATTAATCATGCCTCTGAATGAGCATCTGGACTAGGAAACTGCAACTGGATGACTAGAGAGAAAAGTTAATCCTATTTCAATTTGGAGCAGTTACTAAATCATGATTCAAAATATAAATTGGGGAGGGACGTTATATGTGGGAGATATGTCAGGCAAAGGGGACATATATTGTAATGTGAAATTATTTCCTAAAATGAACAGGAAGGAAGTTGCATCCAAGGAAAGTAGATCTTTAGTTTTATTATAAATATTATTTATATATGTAGTAATGCATATTCCAAGAAGGGATTGATATGGAAATCTTCACATTTGACTGAAAAAAAAGTGGGAACAAGAAAAGATTTTCAACAAATGTTCCTGGACATGGGCACAGACATATTAAAAGAAAGAGAAAGAAATACACTTAGGACCTCTCCAATGAAGGTTAGTTAAAAAAAAAAAAAAGAAACTTATTTCCTTAAACTTAAATTTATGAGAAATGGCTTTAATTTTATTTGCTTTTTTTAAATTCATAGGTATTTGCCTTATGGGAGAATGTTTTATTTCCAAAAGTTCTATGCAAATATTTCTCCAATTGCCATAATATCTTGGATTAATTTTTCTCTATGTCAATGGGAAATCTATCATATAGGATCAGGAATAGAGAAACATTGGATTTTATGATTTTAATAGTATAGCAAAATTCTCTCCAAATATGGGTTCTTCTAGGAAGATTTATAATTTAACAGGAAGTAGACAATTCTTATCTAGAGAAATGTTGGGAATGTCAGAACAAATTACAAACATGTGAATGTAATATGAATGTAATAGATGGGTGGAATTTAGAGGAATTTGAAGAAACTTGGAAAGACTTGCATAAAATGAAATAGTTTGAGATAAGGAGAATCAAGCAATTTGTACAGAATACAATAATTCAGCAACAACAACAAAGCAGTGAAGGAATCAATTTATTTTAATGAAATGACTGATGATCTTAATCCGAGAAAATAGATCAGATATGTTATTTTATAGTCTTTATAGAAAATAAATGGTCTAAGGCTGAAAAAATGTTACTTTTGCTTTTTCCATGAGTCTTTTCTTTTAATTTAAAAAATATTTAGCTGTTTGTTTTTTATTTTAAAATTACAAAAGAGGCTCTTTGTGTGATCAAATAAGATAATTTTTGTAAAATGGTTGGGACAGTATCTACTACTTATCAGGTATTTAAATGCTTAATCCCTAGCATTGTACAAAGTGACCATCATATTAAACACACAAACAAACAAAAACCCTAAATACATTTTTAACTTCTTTTTTTCTCTTCCAGACTGGAAGTGCAAGAGCCATTCGTGGTCTTGAACCCAATGATAATAAGCATGGAAGCTTTAACTGGCTTCTTTTTTTTTTCTATTTCCCCTCACCTTAGGTAGGTTGGTAGCCTTTTACTCCTATAAGTTTGCTATATTTCTGTATTTGGTATAGAGACCCAAATAACTTTAATTTTACTCTGCCTAAGAACTCTTACACTCAAGCAATCTATTGTCATCTTTTCCCAGCAGTAGAGATTACAGGCATATGCTACTATGCCCAACTGAAACATGTTTTTAAAAGAAAGACTGTTAAATACAACTAAACTCCCAAAATACTCACTAATATGAAAGATCCATAATAACATCTATGAAGGCAAATAGAAAGCAGATGATTGATTGCCATTCAGTGCCGTAACTAGGGTGAGAAAACAGGATCTTTGCCTCATGATTTAGAATATTGAGGGTATAGGTTTCAGTAGGGAAAAAATTTAGATAATGTTTCTTTAGAACAATATTTTAATTTATCGCCTAATTTGCAAGAACATTTGGTTAATCTAGGAAGCAACCAGATGTTAAACTGTAGGGAGATCCTTCTCTATTCTGCTCTGTCTCCATCATCAGCAATTTCTTATAATATCTGAAGGTCTCTGTCTTCTCCCACCACCAAATACACAGGCCAGACTAATAGTTCCTCACACCCATTCCCCATCCAATTGCATTTCTTTGGGCTACTTGTCCCTTATGTGAAACTTTCTTGTCACTTCCCTGCCTCTGTTATAAGTCACTGAGGGCAGATGAATCCTTGTTTTTTCTTTTTTTTCAATTCAAGGACAAACTATGACCAGCAGGTTATATGGTGTTCCGATGGGGATTGTCAAGAACATTTTGTTTGTCTTAATTTAAATTTAATCCATACCTAGCTTTACTTAAATTAAGAAAATGTGATATATGTTTGCATATGAATTTATGTCATAGTATATGTTTGTAAGTATGTGTACACACATCTATCTATACTCCATCTATTTCTCTCTCTCTCTTTCTCTATCTATATGTGTGTATACATGCATATTTTATAGAGGGATGCTTGATTATTTTAGTGAATGCAATAGAACCTATTGATGACCTTTCTGAAAATAACCAAGACAAAAGCTAGAGAAAGTTTTCCATTGTCCATATCTTTAATTTCAAAATAGATTATGTCCTAGACCAAGAAAGAGTTTCTATAGTTTACTTTCTGTCAAAATGTATACTTTGTTTGGGAAAATGTGTCCCAATCTAGCCAAATTATATTAATCAATCATTTTAATCATGTCCAACTCTTTTGGATCCCTTTTAGGGTTTTTTGGCAAGATATTGGAGTGGTTTGCCATTTCATTTTCTAGCTTATTTTACAGATAAGAAAACTGAGACAAAATCAATATTTCTTAAGTCTGGGCAATTAAGAAATCAACAAAATCATACCGTGATTTGTTTCTTTTGCTGACTTCTGAAAGTTAAATGCCCTCACTGAAAAGTTAACAGTGATAGTCCTTTGGATTGGCAACACCACCACTCTTATAAGAATCATTAAGTCATTATTCAAGTACCAACTCTGATACTTAGCATGTATCTCTCTTTAATCAAGTCCTTCAATCTTCCTGGCCCTTTAGATGAGAAAATTTGATTCCAAAGTGCTTCCTGAAAGTTCAAAACATTTGGTCTTATTTTTCTTCTTAAATATATTCATTGACCAAAAAGATTCCTAAAAAGCATAGTGGTTCAGCGGATAGTATGGACTTTGAGTCAAAGACATTTGAATTCATATCCTGCCTCAGACACTAATTATCTGTCCAGTTCCTTTTATCTTTCTTTGCATCCCTAGTACTTGGCATAGTCCTCTGCCCAGAATAGGTGCTTAATAATTGCTAATTGAGCTATTGACTCTAAGCAAATTACTTTTATCTCTCTTAACCTTATTTTTCACATCTGCAAAATAATAATAGCACTTATTTCATAGAATTTTTCTGAGGATCAAGTGAGGTAGCATGGACAGTACTTTAGCAAATTTTAAAACACACTATAAAGGCTAGTTATCATTATTATTAAGGAGTGTCCTTTTATAGTCACCAAAGTAGTGTTGTTAGTATCTGACACTTTTATTTTTTGTTTGTTTTTTTAAGTAGTATTTTTTTCTACCACGTGTAAAGACAACTTTTAGCATTCATTTTGCTTAAGATTTGGAGTTCCAAATTTTCTTTTCTGCCTTTCCCCCTTACGTCTCCCCATCCCTAAGACAGGACATTTTTAAAAGGTTTTACATACATTGCCTCATTTGTTCCTAACATTAATCCTGGGTAAAAGATACCCTAGATCTTATTATTTCTCTTTCTTTAAAAAAAGGAAACTGAGGCAGCTGAGGCTGAAATAGATTGACTTATCTTTAGTCACAATGCCATTAAATGTCAGAGGGATTTAATGAAGTTTCTTCTAAATAGTCTTCCTAATCCACCATATTCATGTAAATATTTATCTATCTTGTCTTTGGAAAAAAAGAGAAATATTTCCATATCAACATTTGAAATTCAAGACAGTATTTCTTTGTTTTCATTGTACCTGATAGTTCTTTAAGTAGCATTAGAAATAGAATAGATTAAAATATGTTTAGCTCTAAATTGCATATACATTTTTGGAGAGATTTTATGAACAACTGAACCCAACATTATTTTTGTATTTAGAAACAGGATGTTTGCTCACTGAATAATTTAACAAGCACTTCATGCCCAATTCTCACAAGCAATTACAAAAGACCAGTTCCTCCAGATTTTGCAATTAGAAGAATCCGGAGTTGCTCCATTGGTCACAGAAGGCATAGTAAGGACCAGAACACAGAATCAGAAAATCATAGTTTAATACATTTTTAAATGAGAAGTGCCCCTATTTAAAAAATAAGAATGCTTCAATTTTCAACTGAAATGGCATCAGTTATTTTTTCTAAATTATTTAGATTAAATCTTACTACCTAGACAAAAGTGAATAATTATTGTTGAAATTCAAGTTCAGTTTCTGTCACAATTAAAAAAAATCTTAACCCATGATTCATTATTAAATGACAGAATAATGAAATAGTAATCAAGGCCTATGAAGTTGAATTTGGAGTGAGAAAAAAATGAAAGCATTTAAGATGTTTTTGATCTCACTATGGTTCCGATGAAAAGGCTTATACTTGCTTAAAACCAGATAAATGTCTGTTTGAAAACAAAATATTAGTAGAACTTATTTTGTCATTCAGTATTTTTTTTAAATATGAAGTTATATAAACTGGCAGGATTGGCCACATATTTTGATTTTGTATATATCTATAGCCAATAAAAATCTGAATTAGAAGATATATTTACATAGTCTTTGGTGTCACATGTTTATCATTCATATCAAAAATGTAACTTTATTTTAAACCAAGTGCTATACCCTGTTTACATTAGTGGTCAAAGTTATTGGACAAGTTCATCATACAAGGTTGTTTCTGTTATATTTTTGAGACATTTGGTATAATTGTGGCTGGTGCATGATAGAGGTCCTTGGAAAAGAACCTTTAAAGCAATGTTTCATTCTTTCAAATCAAACATTTCATCTTAGTCATCAACCAATATGCCTATTTGCATCTTTGCATAGAAATCACTCAGCATCAAATTATATGCTGATTTAATTTGTAAGCTCTTAGAAAAAAAATTTTGTAGATCTCTCAACTTTTTCCTCTGCAACAGATGTTGACACATAAGTTGCAATAATTTTTACTGTGTTCTTTTTGCAAATACTCATCATGAGCATAGCAATATGAGGTTACCAAATGTCCCATGAAATGATGTTTTTGTTGCCTTTGGACATGCAATAAAACAAGCTCCACCAATTTTCCTTTCTGAAAAGAACCTATGATCCATCTTCCATTTAGCAACAAATTTCTTTTATCTTCTGATTTTGTGCATGGCTAGGTTATTATTTATATATGCTCTTAATGCTTTAGCCCTTTTTTAGGTCTACTCTGCTCATATCACAAAAGGATTCCCATAGCACTAAGAGCCATTTCATGTTTTTTTCATTTTTTACTGCTTTGCAATGATCAAAAAGTCCTTCGCTTAAGTCAGTTATTATGATGATTCCTCTCTATTTAGGAATATTGAACTTAAGAAGGCAGATACAATTTGTTTCTGGGACCATACAGTAAAATTATTGAATATAACTATTTTCTGATAATTGTCATCAATAGGAATGACCCTTATACTATGTAATCATACTATATGTGGTATTATATTTTTAATTTATATTTTTCTTTGTGTCAGCTCTCATATCTCCTAGCATTTTTATGCCTTTTATGCCTATTTGCTTTCTAATAGTTTTTCTTCTCTTTCTCTCTTTCTCCCTGTCTGTCTTTCTCTCTTTCTTTGTGTGTGTGTGTGTGATCTCTTTCTGTGTCATCTCTCTATCATCTCACTCCCTTCCCTCTCTCCTCCCTCCTTCCCATCTTTCTTTCTTCCTTCCCTCCCTCTCTTCTTTTCCTCCTCCTCTTCTTCCTTCTTCTCCTCCTCCACTACTCTCTCTTCATTTTCACATGGGAACAACAGATTAATTATCATCTTGCCTAAGAACATATTGGTAATTAAAGGGTTTTCTCATATAGGGAGCAGGAAGAAGTAGCTTGGGTTTTACTAATCTGATGCTATAAAAAATGTGGTGACAAAGTTAAATTACAACCTGAAAGGAGCACGATGGAACCTTATGTTCAATTAAAGGGAAAAAAAAAAAAAAAAAAAGCAAAACAGCATCCGCTTTTAGAGTCCCCCTCATCAACAAACAACTCTCTAAGCTTTCTGTGTAGACAAATGATTGTCACACACAAAATCAACTTTGAATCTTTCAGGTTGGTGATGATTGCCATAAACTATGCTTTGTAGGGTGAGGGAAGTACTTTTAATTATTTTAATTAGCTATCAAACACTAAGCTAACCGTTGAGACTTAAAAAAAATCCTCACTTGAACTTTTAAAAGGATATCCCTTAAATAAAATATTACTTTGGTACATAAATATCTACATTTAAGTTAATTTATTGTACTTATAAATATTCATGAAATGACTTTTTAACTGGAAATGCCCATTCAACATATTTAAACAGAAGCCACTGGGAAATATGTATCGTCTGCCATGTATTATAATTAAAAAGAAAACTTTGTGTTTTCTAAAGTAGCTTACATTTAAAAAAAAAAAACCACTCTAGAATTCTAGGTAAATAAGCTTTGAATTTCTTTCATTATCCTTGCATATCAAATAACCCTAAACTCATAAACATTAAACATGAATATTGTCTGTAGTAAAGTATTAGCTTATTATATTCATCATAGCCGCTGAAAAACTAGAATTTTACAAGGGATTTTGAGAGTAACCACAGGTTACTGGACATTTACCAAATTTCACAGCTGTATAGCACCTAAAGTCTCTTTCACTCCTGTACCTCTAGAAACTGCTGTAGTTTCTGAGAACTTCATGAGTTGCTGTTGTTGGGTGTCCTTCCGTCTTGAAAAGCACCATGACTTCAGGGGTCTGATGCTATGACATGCGAGTTAATTGTATTTAAGTGAGGAGGGCTGTTCAAGGTCACATCCACTCAAAGGAAGCCAGAGGATCCTCAATATTTGAGTTAGAATTAGAAGTAATCTAGTCCTTAGAGATCCTCTACCTGATTTTACGGATAGGGAAAATGAGCCTGTTGAAATCTTTTAAATCTTGAGCTTTTTCATTATGTGTTCATTATCCCATTCAACTATATGTCACCTCCAAATTGGATAAATATACTAGTTATGGTGAAATGACAAAATCATTGATAAAAACATAAATTGAAACAGGAATAACGGAACAGAAGTGAGTACAAGGGATAAAGTTGTAAAAAAAAAAAAATTACCCACGCATATGTACTGTCAAAAAATTATAATTATAAAATTAATAAAAAAAATTTTTAAAAATGAAAAAAAAAACAGGAATAAGCAGCCATGCCCAGGGAACTCTAATAGAGACCTGTCTCCAGGTTCACATTGTTATATTATTTTTTATATATAAAACTTGTATTATACTCTTTGGATTGGATCATTATATACACACATATTCATATGTAGATGGGTAGATAGATCAAATATATGTTTCTGGTTTAAATTTTCATGATTACATATATTTTTGTAAGCCATCAACTAGTATCTAATCATGCAAAGTAATGTAATTTTGGACTTAGTGTATAAATTATCCTCACAATAATAAAATTCCAAGAAAACATTTTAAAATTATTTTTAGAGGTGATAATCTATTTAGATTTTTTTTCTTTAATAGCTATTTAAACTTGTTAAAAATATAAACATTTGTAGAACTAAGCGTTTCTTTTCTATTTTTTATGATTCGTAAGCCCAATACCTCTTCTAAGAATCATCACAATTCAATAAACCTCGTAATTGAAGAACTAGTTTCTGAATGGAAATTGCCAAGAAACAGTTTTCTAATCAATATAGGGGAGAAAAAAGGCTTCCTATCCAATAGAACAATTCACACATGGAGCAAGCCGCTTTGGATCTAGGGAGTAGTGAATCCCTCCCCAAAGGGCTTTGAGCAAAGTTATCTGGGTTAAAACAATGCCTCTTTCTTCTGGTAGTGATTGGACTACCTCAGTGGCCTGTGAAGTCTCTTCTAATGCTAAAATAAATGTGGTATAAAAACAGGCTCAAAGCAGGATTCATGTCTGTAAATACTAAAATAGCTGTTAGCAAATATAACAACTGAAGTCATTTTTTCCCTACTCTGTCAACTGTAAGCTTTCTTAGTTTATTGAGTATTAATAAGCACAGCTCCAGCTCTCATTAACAAAGCAATTGCACAGATATCATGGCTGTGTGAATTACATGGGCTGTTTTTCTGGGGAAGAGTCAGGCCTAGTTTCATGATTTTTTTAAAAGAAGAATGAGTGTTCTCAATAGCAAAGTCAATGAATCCTTTTTCTCTCTTTCTGTACCGTGTGGGAATTTCAGTTAACATTCTCTGTGGTCTCATCTAGCTCTAAAAATTACATTTTTCTTTGATGCTACTTAAGGGCTTTAATGACTAAATTTTGTATTAATGACTCCAAGTTTTCATCTAATCACTCATTAGCCATAATCATTGCCATGGTCAACCTCATAGCTTTGATAGAATCTAACCTGATATTTTTCTGGTCTTGAAAGGCAAAAAAAAAACTTTATATTTTATAGCAGGGGTGGGGAACATCTGGCCCATGGGCTGTATTAGGCCCTTGAAATCATTTGCTAAGGCAACCACAGGTAATGATGAGCTGAAAATTTGGTGTAGCAGCCTCCCAGGGCTTGAGTTCTATAATTAGAAAATTTTGTATGGCCAATGAATGATGTTATAAGTATTAGAATAGCCTTTGGCAGAAAATGTTTCCCCTGATTTATAGACATTGTTTAATGCAAAGATCACTAAGTTTCAACCAGAATACCTGTGTTCCATTCCTTGTGATGCTGCTACTTTTTGGCAAAAGCATGTGCCTCAGTTTCTTTATTTGTCTAGCTACCGGAAAACCAGAGCTTACCCAGCAAGATTATGTTGTCATTAGTCAGTTCATAAAAAGTACTTTTTAAGGGATTGCTATATGTGATAAAGAATGTGGATACAAAAAATATATATATGTGTGTGTGTGTGTGTGTGTGTAAACACACACATATGTCTCTTTGTGTATTATATACATATGTATATCCTGACATTCTAATGTAGGAGACAACATGCAAGCATTTGTAAAAAGTATTTTCTGCTTCACTCTCCCTGGGCCAGGCTGCAGGCTTCTGAGGGGGACCAGGTGAGATGAGGTATCTCTTTTCTAATTCCATCGGCTCAAGCCCCCAGCAGCAATTTCCCCCACTGTTAAAGTTCTCAGTGACTAACTATACCTCCATTCCATTTGTCCTCTTATTATCAGTTACACAAAGGAGTTTCTACTTTGAAGATACAGCAAGAACAATCCCACAAAAAAATTTCCCCAATAATTCAAAGACAAATTTTCTGAAGCTTACAAAGGCTTTGTTGGATGCTTCTGTAGCCAATGAAAGTGATCATTCTTCATCATCTAGTTGGTTAAGTATAACCTGTGACCACGCATGGTTAACTGTATCTCTATAGAGCTTTCATTCCATGTCATCACGATTTTCCCAGTGGCAGGATCCCCAGTGTTTCCATCTGGACATAGGCTATATAGTAGACCACCTTCACCAATTTAAAAAATATGGAGTGCAAATAGGAGGTAACATCACAGTACAAATGAGAAAGAACTAGAAAAAGCTTCTTGAGAAAGGTGGCATTTAGTTGAGTTTTGTACAAAACTGGTAGTTAGGACATTGAAGTAAAAAGAAAAATAATTTTTGATTTACTACTTCAAAATAGTTCCTTCTCTTCCTACCCTGATCCCCACTGCTTAGCAATAATTAAACACATGCTACTATTGCTATTAGTAAAAAAAAAATGTTACCATCCATAGCACTGTGGCTCAACTCACAATCTGTGAGATTTCCCTTACCAGAATCCTTTCCTTATATATGTTGTGTCTTCCATTAGAAGAATTAGAGAATTTATAGAACGCAAAAAAGCAGTTAATCAAATGAGAAAAATTGAGGAAAAACATCTAAGAAAAACAAGAAGATTATGAAAAAGAAAAATTAAACAGCTAGAAAAGGAGGTACAGAGTCTCAAAGATGAAAATAAAGCTTTGAAAATTAGAATTGGACAAGGGGAAGCCAGTGAAGTGATGAGAGACCAAGAAATAAGAAAATATTATAAAGAATGAAAAAAATAGAACAGAATATGAAACATGAGAAAAAATGACTGATCTGGAAAACAGATCAAGAAAAGAAAACATAAGAGTAATTGGACTACCTGAAAACTGTTAATAACAACAACAACAAAAAAGAATCTTGACACAATAATGCAAGAAATAATGCCCCCCCAAATTGTCCTAGAGTGGTAGAAAAAATGGGGAAAAAAGAAACAGAAAAAATCCACTGATCACCCCAAAGAGGTAATGAAAAACACATAAGAATGTTATTGTCAAAATATCAAAACCTCCAGGTCAAAGAGAAAATTTTGCAAGAAACAAGAAAAAACAATTCAAATAGGTTGGAACTACAATTAGAATTGTACAAGACCTATCAGCAGTTATAATAAAAGCGTGTAAGTCCTGAAATCATATATACTGGCAATCAAAAGAACTAGGCCTGTAGCCAAAAATATCATATCCAGCAAAATTATGCATTATATTAAATGAGACAAATTGTACATTCCATGAACTCACAGATTCTTAGGACATTCTTTCAACCAGAAAATATAAGAGCCAATATCAAAGATTAGTTTCGAGGAACTTAACAAGGACAAATTGTTTATGTTTTTTACATGGAAATATATATGATATGTTTAAGATTGATAACAGCAATTGGGCAGCTTAAAAGAAAGATTGGACAGAGTTAAAATAAAAATACTAATTATGTTATACAAAAGGATACAGAAGAAGAATAATCACAGAAGCAGTAGAGGTGGGAAGAGGGCATGTAATCATGAAAACCTGCTATTATTGGGAATGGGTTAAATGGGCAATACTATATAGAAAGGGTATGGGACGCTCCAAAATCTATAAAGAAATACATGGGAAGGGATGGGCAGAGCAGGAAGCAAACTGTGGACAGAGGAAGAGTGGGTGGAGGGAAAGTTAGGAGCAATATTAAAGCATCAGGGGCAATATTAAAGCATCAGGGATAGGAAAGGTGTGAGTGTGTGTATATCGATATGTCTGTATATGTATACATAAATATGTTCTTATTTAATGATAGTCTGCTTATGGGAGGTAAGGGAATGAAAGAGGAAAAGAAGAATAAAGTAAAAAAAATGAGCAGCAAAGAACAAAGAATAATTTACAAGGAAGTAAAGAAAAGATGAATACTCATGAATATAATTTCTCTTACTAATATATATCCTTTCTTGAACTGATAACATTGTTATATATTTTGAATTCTCCCTGAGGTTCTAGGCAAATGACAATGTTCTCTTTTGTTTTCCTTTTCAATTTTTCCTTTTTTATTCTTTTTCTTAATAAAAAAAAGTTTTTTTTTAAAAAAATAGAGGATTCTTGAGGACAAAGATTATTTTACTTCTATATTTCCATCTACTGAGACCAAGTGGACCTATCAAATAATTGTTTACTAGTGTGTTTAGTTGGATTTTGATGGGTCATAATAAGGACAAATAGAAAAAGCACTGGGAGAAGAATCTATGTTCAAGTCATAGCTTCAAACTCTTGCTAGCTGAGTGACTTCAGACAAACCCTAAACTGTTCTAAATCTCAATTTCTGCATGTGCAAATTGAGAATAAAAGAAGTCTTCAGGAGTGGATTATGTGAATGACAATTATAGATGAAATATTATGGTTTTTCAAAAAAGCAAAAACAAATGAGTGACCAGATAAAAACCTGGAGTTGCTAGTACAAAGTTTATTCCTTAAAGTCCTTAATTAATTAATTATGGCACCCTTAAAGAATCATATGATTTTAGAGCTACTTGGAACCTTAAAGAATGCTAAATGCAATCCTTATATGGAACCCAGAGAGAAGAAAATGACTCAATGTCTTCAGTTATCACTGGATTGTTGTAAGATTCAGATGAGATAATATATGGAAAATGGTTTGAAAATCTTTAAGTTGAGGGAACAGCTAGATGGTGCAGTGGATAGAGCACTAGCCCTGTACTAAGGAAAACTTGAGTTCTGGCTTCAGAATTTCCTAGCTATGAGACCCTGGTCAAGTCACTTAACTCTAGATGCCCCAGAAGAAAGAAAATCTTTGATATATAAATGTGACATATTATTACTTCTAAAATCCTTTCCACTTTTAATCCTGTAATCATTGTTTCAATATTTTCTGTATACGTAAATTTTAAAAGTGTGTTTGTACATTATACATATATATATATATATATATGTAATGTGTATGTATATGTGAATAAATGTATATGTGTGTATGTGCTCATGTGTATATATAAATGTGTTTTGTTGGGGGAAAGTACAGGTAATCAGAAAAAAAAACAAACATAAAAAGTGGGGTTTGTGCTGAGTCTTGAAGGAAATTGTATCTTCTGAAAAACAGGTGCTTCGGCTTCAAGCACATTTGTATCAAACACCAAATCCAATCTTAGAACAACATGAGGGTTAAATTGGAAAAACCATTGGTCTTGAAGTCATAGTGAGCTACTTAAATTCTACTAACATTTATTGTTTTTACTGTGTATCAGGCATTATGATTAAGCATCTGGCCTCAAGCACACAGTTTTACAATCTATTTTTTTTTTACATTTGAAGGTTTTTCATTTTTATATTTCTTATTTTGAAAGTGAAATATTTTCAAAAATTCTTGTTAATGTCCTAACTGCATACTTAGACATCCCATACTCAGAAGAGATCATTCACGAGAGACTTTTGATAAGAATTAGTTTGGATCAAAAGCCTTATAGTTGGATTTCTTAGAAGATTTAATTGAGAATTATAGTGATTATAACGATAATAATAAACTGTCCTCTGCCCCTATGATCCCTTTTTATATCTAGTCATAATATAGATAAAGTAAATGTTAGGTAATGTTTGGTATGAATACAAAATCTCAGAATCTAGAAAGGATTTTTGTGAAGATAATAAAGTTATTTCTGTTAAGAAAAATGGAGTAGAACATTGCTAGAAAACCGAGTGTATGTTATTGTAATAGGTTAAAAAAATGCTTGCTTTTGAGTTTTATTATTCTGAGTATGATTTACATGCCGGCTTGAAAATTTACATTCTTTACTTTTACCTGTTTTGGGCCTGTTGTGTATTTGGAATAACAATTTGAAAACATTTAAGCTAAATCAAATTTTAGAAAAAGGCAGCGTAGCAAAGAGACAACTAAGGAAAGAGCTATGTTTTAACGTGAAGTTAATGTTCAATGGAATTATAATCAGGTAGAAAGTGTATTTTGGAAGCCAATTTTTTTCCAGAGTCTGCAGCTGCATATAAGATGTAGTTTGAAAGAAGCTTGAAAGTAGTCTTTCATTTCCTCCCTACCAAATGTCACCATTGTCTGTCATGGTACTTCTAATTTTTAGGTTGGAAATTCAGTCTTTTCATTCTTCAAGTTTCCTATTCAAAGGCAAATAATACTAGTAATAGTAAAAATCAAAGGGAATACTGAGAGAATTAAAGGAAATAGGACAGCAAGTATTTAATTGTGGGAAACACATGAACCTCACTAATTCTAGAGCTAGCCTAGTGATCTTTAATTAACTGGCCCTTTACTTACTTATCAATCAGTTATTACTTCCATGTTCATTATTCATAGGACAGGGATACTTCTTTTTAGGATTTCAGGAAATTGGGCCTGTTTGTTCTCCCCCTCCTAATTCCCCAATCTTTCCTCTGATTAGAAATCAGATTACCTAACATTATATGCTAATTAATTGGTTCCTTTTAATGAATTGATTACTTGTTTTTAATGTATAAAATTCTGTTTTCCCCTGTATTGGACATACAGCCTTAAGCTGAAGAAGGGCCTGGTCCTGATTTGTTGGGCAATCAGCATGCATTGCTTAATAAATCAATATGCTCAGAAGTTGTTATTTTATCTTTACCTGCTATAGTACTACCTTAAATTTATAGAGATAAAGGATGAGATTCTAGGTATAGGTCATGCAAGCCAGCATCTTCCCTACATTTAGGGGGGCACTCGGAGGCTAAATGACAAAAAGTATAATAATAATAATGATGATGTGGATGATAATAATTAGCTTTTATATGTCTGGAGTTTCATTTGAATTTCACACACAGTCCAATTAAGAATCTGTTTTATATATGAAACCTCCAAAGTTTATATTGGGGAAAGGATGTTGACTGGATTCACATAACTAATGGATATTAGATGTGAGATTTAAATTCCTGCATCATTATAATTTCTGAAAGCAGGAAAAAGGGGGAGATAAAATAAAATGGAACAAAGAGAGCAAGTTTGGACAAACCAAATTTCATCTAAAGTGCCAAAATATTCACAACTTTTTCTTGCAAAACAATTTTTTTCTTGGAAAAACAGAGTGTCTGTGGGGGGGATATACACATACCATGTGAGTGTGTGTGTTCTTCTGTGTATGACATAGTCTCTGACTGCTGATTTGATAAAGATATAGCTCTTCCATTTCCTATGAGACTGATCCTTTGGGTCCCCCAGAGGCCATTCAGTCCAACTTCTTCCTTGATTAAGAAAGACCTTGACAATACCCCAGCACTTGGTCATCCTGTTTGAAAACCTTCAAGGAGGAAAAGTATACGATCTCTCCCCCAAATATTTGGAGATAATATCCCTCTTAAGGGTACTTACGGGCAATAGTTTTATTTCTGAGGAAATTCAGTTTCTGGTATGCTTTGTTGAATTATCAAGGATATTTATGACTATATATACAAATATATATTCACACACTCATATATATTATTGTTTTTTAGTGTATGAAGTATGGTATATAATTTTTGACTAATTTGGTAAAAATTTTCCATGGTAATATTTTACACTGTATCTACAATTTTTCTTAAATATTTTATATTAATTATTTGTTACATTAATTATGCATTATTATGATTTCAGCAGGGTAAGAAAATCAGTATATTTATCTTGGTCATGATTGCTTATATCAAATCTCTTCTCTTCTGATTCCTTTGCCTAATTGTTCCAAAGAAAAGCTGATTGACAGGAAGGGCATCTTCCCTCTAGAGAGTGGAAAGCTTAGGAACTAGGAACCAATCCAGAGGCACTCACTCTCCCCTTGCATGTCTTGGGTTAGCACAGATTGATCTTATCCTGTTATTGTCAGGAACTCCATCAGAAGCCGGTTGATGAATATTCTCTTCCTCTAAATATGAGTTCAGCCTTGAAGAATGAATTTAGAGGAAGAAGACTAGTTGGGACCCATGCATATCATAAATAAATGGGCTGTGATTGAAATATCATCAGTAAAGAAAGAATTAAGCATATTTTAATTGTCCTAAGAGGGCACGATTAAGATCATATTTTTAATAGTTATTCTTACACGAAGCGTGAAGTCCATGGAAGGAAAAGAGCTTGATTTATAAGCTTTTAGTAAAAGAAATCAAAATCATGTGGAAAGAGGATGGCATTTATACGTTATTCCCTGTTGTTATAATCTTTTGATTTTGTCTAGTTCCATCTTTGTCACTTTAAAGATAGATAAACTGAAGAATATAGTGATACGATGATTCGTCCAGAGAAATAATTTGTTAATGGTGGATCCCATTCAAAATTCCTTCTGCCTCAATGCAATGCCTGACTTGAAATTAGACGATTTAATTTGCTTCAAATCATGTAAGATTGGTAATAGACTGAGGACATAAAAAAGACTTTAGATATTAGTGAATATAACCCTGACCTTCTTTTTACACATGAAGTCACATGGGCTCCCAGGGAGTTCCTGCGATTTGTTCTGAGTCACACAGATTAGAATTACAGAGACAGCATTTTCATTAAGGCGTTCTGTTTTTACTTCAGCCTTACATGTACTTTATTGATTACCATGGGCATTAAGGTAAATCACCAAATGGACTCATTTTGGGGATTCCTCTTGAGTGTATTTGTTGTCCTGTAGTCACTTCCTTTAACTTTTGAATCAAAGAACACAGTGCAAGTTAGAATGGAATTGAAGTTACTTTCCCAAATTTGGGTGTCTCATGAAATCAGAGAGTGTACATCTGGGCTCATTTATTCCTAGAGAAGAGTTCTCATTCACTTCTCCTGGGAAGTGTTGCCATTGAATTTTATCTGGAATGAGAAGAATTTGTAACTTGCAAATGTTCATGAATATTTCATGAGAATCTTCTTGGGGTGCATGTGTGTGTGATAAGCTGGCAAAGGTTGACAGATATGTAGAATATTGTAATAACTTGATGGATGTACATGGAATGTTTAATGGGAAAGTGAAATCTGCCTGCTGGGTCTCACTGAACACCCTCCAGTATTTTCATTTTAGTCAAAAGTTAACAGAACCAGTGCATAAAAGAAATAGTATTGCATTAACAAGTTGAAAATTAGAGGGGGGTTTTGGAACTTTGAGACACAAAAAGCTCTTAAGAAATATTAGGGATTGGGGGGGGCTGAAAAAGGGATCAGTGATTCCATTTTTATGTTTATATAATGAGTTGTTGATGTGTCTAAATAAAGTGTACTTTAATGAGTAGGTACCAAAGCAAAGCTATTTTTCTCAGGTAGGGAGCCGATATAATTGCCATGGTTTTAATGTTGTGAAGCCTCAAAATCGCAGGGGAGTTTGATAAAAGGGCATAGCTAGGGGAGGAGACATGAGCATCTTAGACCAAGTACCATAGACAAAGAACTGGGGACACCACAATCATATTATTAAAAATATTAATAAGAATGGTTCACAGGAGTGAGCCATACAAACATGGAAAGTCATCTTCCATGGGCATTGGTAAATCTTTGGACTATTATACTAAGTTTGGAGTACCAGAGATTTGAAAGGAATGGGAGGAAGTTGAAAAATAGATATAAAATCAATAGCAAAAGATGGTTCGTGAAGAACAAGAAAGGTTAAAGAATTGGAAGTTATTCAAAACAGGCAAATAATTGTCTCTTCAAATCCAGGTAGAGTCTTCCAAAAAATTTAGAAAAGAACTACTACTCAATATCTTGATGGAATTCACAAGTCAAAGACCTGCTCTTCCAAAGAAAGAAGGGCATGGAGATCTGATGTGAAGAATTTCAGAATATTGCAAAGGCCCTGGTGAACTGCCTTTGGAAACTAAACCCTGCGTTTAAGTTTGTACTTTGGGCATCAAAGGATCACAGAAATAGAGCTATAATATAATGTAGAGGTCATTGAGTCCAGCTCTGATTTTCACAGATGAGGTAGCTGAGATCAATAGAGAAGTTACTTGGTCATGGTTTTCCAGAACTGGGGTTTAAAACCAAGGCCAAAGTTTCAGAACCAACTAAATTGAGGCAAAGATAAAGGACTTTGTCCTTTACCATTGGTCCAGTCATATATAAGTTATTCTTTCTTCTCTCGCTAACTTTTACTATATCTACCCTAAATTGAAATTTTAAAAGGAAAAAAAGAGTCAAACTTAAATTAGCTGAATTAATTATTCAAATTGCATTAAATGGATTAAAATTAAGATGAGTTAAAATTATTTTTTTAATTAAAAGGTTAAAAAAATTAAATGACTAAGGAAATCCAGGACTCCACAGGCTACAAAGGATGTCTTTATAACCCCAAAATCATAAGGAAACAACTAATTAATCTGCTACCATCTTAGATAGCAAATGTAACTCCCCCTGAAGACTGAAATGGATATCCTCACTTCAACCTTCGGGCCTGAAAATTCTAAAAGAAAGCATGATTTTAAATTGTATCGTCTGACAAAATATTATAGTATCTTGTTTCATGAAATCATTGATTTAAAAAAAGTAAAAATGTAAATATATTTGCTTCTTTTAATCTGTATTTTCCCAAATGTAACTATTATTTCTTAAGAAAGTGATTATCTGATCAATAAAAAGAAAATTTATCCTTGCCCATGTGAACATTTCTACTTTTTCTTCCCTAGTTAATTGTCTTCCTTCCACCTTCATAGGTCTTGAAGTCTCTCAAAGCAGCTTAATTAGAAGAAGGGGCAGGTAGTGAGAGAAAGATCTCTGAATCTGAGGAAGAGACACTGGGTTCAAATCATGGCTCTGCCATGTAGGGCCTGTGTGACATTGGGCAAGTCGTTTAACCCTTTGAGCTTCAGTATATGCAAAATTAAATCAGCTTCATGGGCATGAAGAGGCCTAGATAGAATCAGGAAGATCTGAGTTCACACTTGCTATGTGACCTTGAGCAAGGCAGTTATCCTCTTTCTGACTCAGGCTCTTCATCTGCAAAATGGCAATAATTATAGCAATTAATACTTAGGGTTGTTGTGAAGATCAAATAAGTTAATATTTTGTAAAATAGTATGCCTGGCATACAATAGGGACTTAAGAAATTCTTCTTCCCTATTCTCTCATTTCTTTCTTTTCTCTTTTCATTCCTTTCCTTTCCTTTCTCTTTTTTCTCCTTTCTCCTTTTTCTCCTTCCCTTTTCCTTTCTTTTTCCCTTTACTTTCATTTTCTTTTCCTTTCCTTTCTCCTACCTTCTCTTCTCTTCCCTTTTCTTCCCTTCCCATTCCTTCCCTTCCCTTCCCATTCCTTCCCTTTATTTTCTTTTCTCTTTCCCTTCCTTTCCTTTTCCTTTTCCTTTCATTCCCTTTTCCCTTCTTTCTTTCTCACAATAAAAAGAATATTTGTATTCATATTTTTTAAAATTCTCATTATGTTTGTGAATAAATTTTAGAACAATTAATTCTTATCTTAAGAAGCCTGCCTTTAAGTTGTATTTTCTATTGTTGGGCCAAAAGTAATTTGCATTTCTGAATGTTGCAGTCTTCTAGAGCATTCAAGTTCTCATATCAATCTTAGACTGTTAGGTATGTAATTATCAAACCTTCACTCTCCCTATGATTTGTGGAGGAAAAACTATAAGAAATTTTCATTCTCTCTCCTCTCTTCTCTCCTCTCCTCTCCCCTCTCATCTCCTCTCCTTTCCCCTCCCCTCTCTCCCCTCCCCTCTCTCCTCTCTCCTGTCTTCCCTTTGTTGTTTTACCTTCTCTTCCTTCTCTTCCTCTTCCCTTCTCTGTTTGAAGTCTATCTTGACTTTTCCCAGAGTAAAAACTGATCATGACGCACTTTATAGTTTCAGTCAGTTGTCTCCGATGGTTTTATGATGAAGGCTGTCCATGGGTAACTGATCCAACAAGTTCATTGCAGTGCAGACTTCTGTTCCCTAGACCTTAGGACTTAAAGATGGCACTTAATCCTCACTTCGGCCTTGCCTTGTTCTTCATACATACAAGATTTTGAATGTCAGCAGGTTTGAAATGTGTTTTTAGATTTCTAGGCTCAAGGAATCTTTAGGACAGAGCCAAGATTAATTAGCTTAGTGGACCTGATGACGGTAGACCTTGATTTCTGTTAATAGCTGTGTTTATCATCTTAATGTCAAATTTGCTTCCAGCCATTTAGTTGATCATATAAATATATGATGTATCGAGCCTGCTGCTTTTGACATCAGATAAATTTGGATAGTCTCAGAAGCTTTATTGGGTTTTGCTGGGACCTGCAATATGTTAGCTTGGATATGAACCTCTCTCCCCATGAAATAGATTTTTAGTTTTAAAGATGCATGGCATACATAGAGGGATGTTGTAAATCACAAATTACACATCTGATTTTATATTTCAGATGAGATTGTTCCTTTGGAAATTGCATGTTGTCATAAAAGCTGTGGCTTATTTAGGTTATTTACCAGGCTCTCGCACATCCCCTGAAATGTGCATTAGTTATTTTTTTGGGATTAAAACTAGAAACCTATAGTTTGTTTCACTCTGTGTGTGCTTTGCCATGCTGGAAGGGAGATTCCAGGATTGTAGAATCTCATTTATGGGGGGATTCAGAGGTCACACAGTCCATACTTGAACAAGAATCTCCTCTGTACTATACTTGACAAGGATCATCCAGTCTTTGCCTGAAGATTTTCATAGAGGGAGAACCAATTGCCTCCTGAAGCATCCCATTCCATTATGGGAGAGTTCTGATTCTGAGGATTTTTCATCAACACCAAATTTGTCATTTCACAATTTCCCCGGGACTCTTGTTCTATCTGCTGGGTCCAAACATGAAAATTTTAATCACATTTGCACATTCAACTTTGAAACTACTCAAATTTAACTATCTCATCCCTGCTAGTTAACAAGCATTTATTAACTACCTGCTTTGTGTCGAGCATTTTTTTTTTGGTCCTAGAATACAAAGAGAACCGTGAAATGGCTCCTACCCTTCAAGAAAGACCAAACATTTTCTGCTTCCTTTACTGGTATTCAAAGCCATCTTCTGAATGTCCTACAGTTTTGTCATTTTCTTCTTAAATGTAGTGATCAGTAAGCCTTTAGGTGCAATCTGAAGGGAAAGACTCAAGGAAATTGTCACCTACCTAGGTCCTGAACATACTGCTTCCTTCGGTATAACCCGATTCTCTCTCTTGGCCATCATATCTTATGTTAATGCCTTATGGGCTTAGTAACCAGGCCACTTGCAGACAGAGGGAAGTATAGCAGAAGTGGATAGGATGGCAGTAACCTATACAATAATCACAACTGAATGATGGAAAATAAGAAGAAGAATAAGGATCGCAAAAGTAGTGTTATTTGACTTAAATTTTCCATCTTATCTCAGAAGTAACCATTTTCACAGCTCTGTGAATTTTCAGCCAAGTGAAATCATATGATTTGATATTGCATTTCTTTAATGCTTTGTTTCTTATTCACTCTTTCATTTATTCGTTGTATTAGCATGTGTTTATATATTTATTGTGTGTGTGTATATGTGTGTGTGTGTGTATATATATATATATATATATATATATATATATATATATACCTATATACTGTGTGTATGTATTTAGCAAAATAGCAGTCTGATCTCACAGAGTAATTACCATTTCAGTGTTTCCATAGGTTCATGAATATTTGGACATATGGACTTACCAAGAACTTACAAGTGAAAAAGTGATAAAAGCTCATGTTTAATGAATTGTGTGATAGCTTTCAGGTCTGTCTCTAGCTGTGATCTCTAATGGAGCAATCTTAAATTTCTTTATTAAACTTAGCAATAGAATACAAAGTTTTTAGGTTGAGTAATGCCTCCTTTGTTGATCCTGACCTACCTCAGGACCACTTCTGATTCCCTCCAACTTCCATAGGCAAACTCCCTGTATATAAAGTCATTTTTTAAGGAATAAATAAGACTTATATTAGACAGGTACTCTACAAAGACAGCTGAGGGTTTCTAGGAAAGCAAACTTCACAAAGTTCTGCCTCCAGAGCTTCAATCCTGAATCTGACTCTGAAAAGCAATCTTCCAATGAGTCTTGCAGGATACCTATTACAATAATTACCAGGGAAGAGAATTGTCATGTATTAGCGGCTGAAAAGTTGGCTCTGAGTCAGGAACTCCTGGGTTCAAATCCCATCAATGACATATACCGCATGTGTCACTTTGGGTGAGTTACTTATTGCTTCCAAGACAATAGGCTACAGTACAAGAACTAATTTGCCTTGATAGAAGCAGTTTTGTTTTATTTCATTTCCATTGGAAGTTTGTATCTAATACCAAATGTTCTTGCTATCATCTCCAAAGAATAACCAAAAAACACCCCTACACATCTTAAAATTTTGGAGGGTGGGAGAAGAATTTTCTAAAGGTAAGCATAAAGCATTTATTAAATTGAAACAAGGCATGCTTGCTCAGTTCTTATCATTTTCTTAATACTTAATAATTAAAAATAATAAATCAATGTCAATTCCTGAACTTGAAATTTTAATAACCACTGTAATTATAACTATATGGATGTAGTGTATATATGTATTGCAGCTAGATAGTACAGTGGATAGAATGCAGGACTAGATTCAGAAAAGTCATCTTCTTGACTTCAAATGACATCTCAGAAAATTACTAGCTGTGTGATCCTAAAGAAGTCACTGTTTACCTCACTTTCTTCATCTGTAAAATGAGCTGGTGAAATGACTATCAATATTTTTGCCTAGAAAACCCCACCAATAATCTACATTGATGCAATTAGTGCAATGTCACTTTTGTGTAAAAAAGCCTTTGAAAAACTTCAGTATTGAAGGTGATCTGTCTTCTGTTTGCAGTATATTCTCAATAAAACTCTGAAATATCACAAGTATTAATACATGTCTTCCTGATTTATGCATTATAGACTGTTAATTCTGAGTTGTTCATTCAACACAGGCCTCTGAGGTGCAACAGTCATGCTTGCCATAGAGTTTGGATTAGTTTAATATTGTTCAGTTTGTTGGTGAAGAACCTTTAAATTTAAATGTTTTTTCTATTGAATCTAACATTTTTTTAAAAAAATCAATAAATAGGCGATACAATGCTATCTCTATTTTCATACTTTTCAGCCAATTATATGACTATATTCACATGGCCTATCATAGGCAACCATCTGGAAACCCTGACTATTCACTTCATGTTGCTTCAAAGAGAACTTAAAGATGATAGACTTTCATCATAATTATTTTTATAGGTATGAGAACATGAGCATATGAGTTGGGTTGGTAGTTTCTAACGTCTTATTGTCTAGCTGCCTTTTTTTAAAAATTATTTCATTCATTTATTTATTTTGGTAGAAAGCACTTTGTGATTTCATCTGTTATTTTTCATAGTTTTCCCTTTGGGGGGTTAGGTTCAAAAATTAAATCTCTTGAATACCTTAAATTTATTTGACTCTCAGGATATATTTGATCAAATCCCCCTGGCTTTATCTTTCCTGAAATGTGGCTTTCACATCGTCTCTTGAGCTTCTTACCATGCCATCTTCTCTATGACCATCATTTTCAATTCCTACCATTCTGACCTGGGTCTCTGGGCCCTGAAAGATAAGCATTTACTTTATTTTACTAAAAACAAAGACTTTCCTCCCTAAAATGTAAATTTAGGTGGTTCAGTTCTTCTAATCGTGTGTCAATTTCTTGGTCATTGCCCAAGTAGTCCATCAAATAGATAAATGTTTATAGTATGTATAACTGTACATATTTTTATCTGCAGCCTTCTTTGTTCCCTTCTATATTCTACCACATTTATCACAGAATTCTCTAGAGGATAGAGGATGTTAATATATTTTAACCCATTTTGTGATTCATGATGACCAATAATAAGAGAAAATCATTACCTGGTGTCTAGACTTCAGAGAATAGATCTCTTTATACTGGTGCCATTTCTCTGTAGTCTGTTCCTTGGACAGCAGACACATCACATTACTGGATCCATGCACTAAATTTTACTGTTTTTATGCCTCCCATTTAAGGAAAAAAAAAAACTAGAAAGGGCTTTAGGAATTCTGTAGGCCAATGTTTCTTATGATCATGAAGAAAGTGAGTCCCAGAGACTTTAAGCAATTTGCTCAAGATCACCAAAACAGAGAAAATAGGAGCCATGATTAAAAACAGGCAGTTTAGCTTTTTTGACCTAAAGCAAAACTAGTGCATGCTGCATAGCAATGCATAGACTCAGGAACATTCTACCAAATTGCTTCTCTAACGTTTATGGAAGACAGAATCACATATCTGAAGCTTATGGACCAGCACATGACTTAGCCTTAGGATGGAGATCCATTGGGCTATGGCAACACAATTTAATTTAACAATGAACATTTTTCTAATCAAAGTTTAATAAGGCTTTTATTAAAATATAATAATATATTATAATTATTTTAATTATTATAATTAATAATGAAATATATTACTTAAAATACAAGATCTTTATTGTAGAAAATATCTGATACCTTATTGAATTTGGTAGAAGTAGCCAAATTAGATAGATATATGAGGGTCTTTCCTTTATTTTTGTTAAGCAGAAGTATTACCTCTAGTAAACTTCTATAGCATGTATGTTGAGGCAAAGCTGCTCTCCTCCCCATAAAATTTCAATAGCAAATGAGCCCTTTAAAATAAATATTGACTCTCAAAGTACATATTAATTGATCTTTTTTCTTGTTTATATGCTTTTACATTATTTTTGTTTTGTTTTAGTTTTGAACTGTCTTGCTCCTTTCCTCTTCACCCTGCACCTAGAAAGGCCACCATTATATATAGATTTATAAATATATGTAAAACTAAACTATGTATACTTCCACTGATCAATTCTTTCTCTGGAGATTCAATAGCATCTCATTTTATAGGTCTTTTGTATTTGATTTTAGTATTTATGATACTCAGAATAATTTGGCTGTTTACAGTTGTTTTTTCAACAATATTAGTCTTATTGCACACAATGTACTCTTGATTCTGTTCAGCTCATCATTTCTTATACCATGTTAATTGATCATAATAAATAATATATATTTAGTCTATTGTTTCAGCCTGTTACCCAGGCTCTGAATAACAGATGGTACTTGGGGGAACTATGTGGGATGTTTGCTGTTCAATATTTACTTTATCAGAGTAGTATAGTATAATGGAGATAGGAAGTTCTGGGTAATTGTATTAAATGATGTAAATTACAGAGAAGACATTATTGGAAGAAAGAATTCCTCACCAAGAGTCATTTACACCAATTCACTAATAGAATCACAGGCCTTTTTTAAGCCCTTTTTAGCAAATTTGTTATGTGTAGACTTTCATATACATGTTCATCCCTCACTATCAATAGCCAGTCAAATAGAGAACATAGTCTGAAAATCATTGGAATGGGTAAATTGGTTGAAGTAGCTAAATTTATCTTGTAGTCTGTCTGTAGTGAATAAATAAGTAAAGATTCATATTTAGAGTCCTAAGTAGATTTTTTAAACATGACCAAGGGGAAAATAGGCATTAAATCAACTCTATTTGGATTAACTAGTGATTTTTGTTATAGAAAAATAAGGATTTTAATCTTCTAAGAAATAACCATTTCTTTGAATTGAGCCTAAATAGCCAAGGGCAGCAACACTTTCAGTACAGAATTTAGATATAAACTCATTTGAATAACATTATGGGGAATTGTTGGAAACTGTGAGTGGTATAGATATATCTTGAACTGGTCTCAGTTGATGGACTAGCTAAACCCTAGGATTTAATAATAAGGAGAGATTAGGCTGAATGGCATTAGCCTTTCAGTACTTGCAACATTACTAAACTTACTTCCCCCCCCATTCCATCTATTAATGCCATTTTTTTCCTTCTCATTATGAAAATCATAAGAGATCCTGGTTTATAAGACTTAAAGGAAAATGAAAGATTTATGGTAGAATCATGGGGGTCATAATTTTTTTTTGCCAAAGGTAAGGTATGATGTACATGTCTAACAAGGAAGTGAGTCACTGGAGAGAAACAACAGCTTTAGGGGTACATTTCCTATTCTATTCAAGCTAGCTATTCCTTACTGTGAGGGTTCATTCATGTTTCTTTATATATGTAAGTCTAGAATATGCCTCAAATAATCCTTAACTTCCTTCAAAGCACATCTCAGGAGTAATCTCCTACAGGGGCCATGTAGTTCAGCTCCTCATTTCATAGATGAGGAAATTGAGGATCCAAAAAGTTAAGTGATTTACCCTAGATTGCACAGGTAATGAGCATTTAATGAAGGATACATTTTATGTATTTGATTTTTACTTATTTGATATTTTCCTCAATGGGATTTTAGCTTCTTGAGGGCAGGGATTAGTTTCTTTTTGTCTTTGAATTTCCATCTGTTGGCAAATGGTAGATTTTTAACAAATGCTGGTTGAATTGAATTGGCACCCTGAGAAAGAAATAACACAGGAAAGCTCTGGTGCATGGATTGAGTCAACCAATGCATGATATAAGAAAAGACATGTTCCCTAAGTCAGGTTCTCAAATATGTAAATATTTGAGCATGCATGAAAATGGCATAAAGTGAGACTTAGAACGTATTGTTATTAGCATTAGAGAATGAGGTCAGTCTTTTGTGTTATAGTATTTGGCACATTGTTGATGCTCAACAACAAAATAATAATAATTCATTCAATTTTAAATTTATTTTTCTTTTTATTTATAATGCCTTTAAAGATATTTATTTTACATGCATTTATAATCTGTCTACTCCACTGTCACATAAAGTAGGAAGAAATGAAGAAAGTAGGGAATGGGGAGGGGGAAGGGAAAAGAAAACAGGAAGGGCAAGGGGAAAGGAAGGGAGGGATAGAGACAAAGACACAGAGAGAAATAGACAGAAAACCTATAAATATTCAGTCCAGCAAAATTTGTCCATTGGTTGTCTATATATATATATATATATATATATATATATATATATATATATATATATATATATATATCTTCCTCCTCTTTCTCCTCCCTTTCTTCCTTTCTCTTCCCCTCCCCTTCTTTCCTTCTCCCTCTCCTTTCTTCTCTCCCTCTCCTTTTCTCTCCTCCTCCTCCCTTTCCCCCTCCTTCTTCCTCACTTTCCCTTTCCCTCTCCCTCTTTCTCTCCTCCTCCTTCTCTTTTCCCATTCCTCTCCCCCTCCTCCTCCTCTGCCTCCTCCTTTTTCCTTCCTCTCTCCTTTCTCTCTCTCCCTCCCTCCTCTCTATTTTAACTTCATTGCCTCTTTGTCAGTATAAGTAGCTCATTTCATTCTTCTGAAGTTCTATTTTATCATTGTCTTTATTAGAGTTCTTAGGTGTTTCAAAGTTTTTTTTTTTCCTCCTGCAATTTTGTTGTCATCATATAAAGTATTTTCCTCGTCTGCTCATTCGGTTCCTAGAACTACATCATTCACTTCACAGAAGTCTTCCCAATTTACTCTGCAAATTTCCATTTCATCATTTCTTATACTTGAATAATATTCTATTACATTAATATTCCACAATATGGTTAATCATTCCTTAATAGGACAATCTGAGTTGCCATTTTTCAACTGCTTTGAAAAGAGCTTTTAAAAATATGATTGTACATATAGTTCCCTTTTCTTCTTTGGAATCATACCACTACTAGTTATACAATATGCATAGATATGTGCAAATATCTATATTTTATATATTAAATCTACATCAATATTGGGTGCAGTATATTTATTTAGTAACTTTGGGGTTATAATTCCAAAATTATCTTACAGAATAATGACTGGACCAATTCACAGTTCTATCATCTCTTTTGAATCATCTCCAACATGTATAGTTTTTTCTTTCTTGTCATCCGTTCTAATTAACTGGGTGTGAGGTAGAATTGAAAGTTTGCTTTAATTTTTCTTTATCTAATCATTATGACTTTTTACTTTACTTGTATTTTGACATGCATCTTATTTATTACATTCAATTTTTTTAAAAATTGAATGATGGGGCAGCTAGGTGGCGCAGTGGATAGAGCACCAACCTTGAATTCAGGAGGACCCCAGTTCAAATCTGGTCTCAGACACTTAACACTTCCTAGCTGTGTGATCCTGGGCAAGTCACTTAACCCCAGCCTCAAAATAAAATAAAATAAAATAAAATAATAAATAAATAAAATAAAAAATTGAATGATAAATTATCTCCTGTCCCTCTCCCACCCATTTAGAAGGTATATGAATTATGAATGTGAAGTCATGCAAAACATATTTGCATAATAGTAAAAAAATAAAAAGTAAAAATATAAAGAAAATGAGAAAAAGTCTGCTTCAACCTGTGTTCTCTATGGAAATCAATAGGATTTTTTTATCATGGATCCCTTGGAATTGTTTTCATCATTTTCCTGGTCAGAGTAACTAAGTTTTCCATATTTGGTCATGTTTATAATATTTTTGTTATTGTGTATAGTATTTCCCTAGGTATTCTCACTTTATTTTGCTTGAGTTCATATATGTCTCCCTAAGTTTTTTCCGAAAAAAAAAATGTATATAGCTAAGTTTTCAAAACTCTATAGCATCATAGTATTCCATTCACATCATATTTCATAGGTAACAGTCATTTCCCTATTGATGGGTTTCTAATTCTTTGCCATCATAAAAAACTGTTTGAATATTCTTATACATATTGGTCCTTTTTCCTTTTCCTTTATTCTCTGGTGTACAGATATGGTAATGGTATTGCTGGGTCAAGGATATATACAGTTTTATAGCCCTTTGGGTGTAGTTCCAAATTGTTTTCCAGAATCATTACTTATTAATGATTTAGAGAATTTTCCACATGACTGCTAATACTTTACTCTCTTTCAATACTTTTTGTTCATCTCCTTTGACCTTTCACCAATAGGGAGATGAGTTTGATATAAATTTGCATCAGTTTTTTAAAATATATCTTTTATAGATGACTCCTCAGAAAAAAACTTCCTTCCGTTTTTTTATCTAATTACTTGTTTCCCTTCTAATTTTAACTACCTTAGATTTTTTTATGCAATGACTTTTTAATTTTATATAATCAAAATTGTCTATTTTACCCCCCCATCTCTCTCTCTCTCTCTCTCTCTCTCTCTCTCTCTCTCTCTCTCTCTCTCTCTCTCTCTCTCTCTCTCTCTCTCTCTCTCTCTCTCATGAATTCTACTACTACCCTTAGATCTAAAGTGTAATTTCTTCTTTGCTCCTTTAATTTGTTTATGGCATTTATGATAAGTGTCTGTTTAGAGCTTCTCTTGGTATATAATGTGAAGAAAATTATTTTTGAGTTATCAAGATTCATTAAAGAGAGGACTGAGTTTGGAGTTGAGATATGGTTTGAATATCAGTCATTTTAGTCCTTGGAAGCAAGGGTTAGCAAAAGAAGTTCCCCTATGTACAACACCCCAAGAGATGCTGCTTCAAGGAAGGTACAAGCTGATAGTGAAATATATTTTTTTTCTGTGGAAAGTCTTTGATATTTGTGGGGGTTTTATTTGGTTATTTGTTTTTCAACTCTACTGTTGTATGACATGACTATTCTGTGCAGAGTAAAAAGACTGGCTTTCATCTTATTTCACACTGATTCAGTTGTGTTCTTCATTAAAAAAAAAAAAAAAAAAAAACAGACAAAGCATACATGAAGCTTGTCACTGAAACTCAAGGAATCTCTTGAATGAAAATTCTGGCATTATGACCTAGTCAGATGTGTATAAGATGTACCATTATGGTTTTTTTCTTTTCTAATGAGTGATGATCATTTGAGTTTTGACACTTTGGGGGGTTATAATTTACCTCTTTATAAATTATAAGGAATAAGATTTGTCCTTAAACTGGGGACTTTTGACTCTAGATTCAAAGATCCTCTAGTTCTGTCTTTCATGTTATGGTCTATTTTTGTTAATTAAGGATATCACAAATTTAGTTTCAGTTTAGATTTAGAATTTTCCCCATCTTCCATCTCTCTCTCTCTCTCTCTCTCTCTCTCTCTCTCTCTCTCTGTCTCTGTCTCTCTCTCTCTCTCTCTCTCTCTCTCTCTCTCTCTCTCTCTCTCTCTCTCTCTCTCCCCTTTCCCTTTCTACACACACACACACACCTCCCCTAAGAGACCAGAATGCTAGAAGATAGATTTTTTCATTTTGTCTTTATATCTCCAATGCTTAGCACAATATCTGACACATGTTAGATACTTAATAAATGTCAGTTTATTGATTAATTGATATGAGGCCATCTGCTTAACTAGATTACAAGCTCCTTAAAGCCAGAGGACATCCATTGCCTTGATTTTTTTTCCTTTATCCCCCACGGTTCTGTGTACAGAATTTCCCATATAGGATTATAGGTATTCAGTTTGATTCTCATTTTTATTTCAGTATCAGAAATTGAATCCCATGGAGACTGTGATTTGCCCAAGATCACACACAGGTAGTAAAAGAGCAGAGCCAGGATTGGAACCACCAGGATCCTCTCACCCTTTTTTCTTTTACAATAAATTGTAAAAATTGCTCTTTTCTTTACAATAAACTGGATTGATTATTCCCATAGATATGTGTCCAAATTGAAAATACAGACCATGATAAGGACATCAGGTCTCTGATAGTGCAGAATCTAGTCTTATGATGATTTCTTGCATAATAATCTTTGCTGATCTTCCTCTCTATTGCTAGTTTTTGTTCTGTTTCTTCAGGTCATCTAATGGCCATCAGTCCAATACTACTAGGGTATAGTGGTTAGAATCTCTTCTGGGAAGAACAAATTTATAGATCTTTACTCTTACCATCTCATTATTCAAAGGCTATGATTATATTTCCCTCCCCTTCACCCCATTACCTAGGTGGAGAATAAAGTTCTCCATTATAAATGCTCTAATTTGGGGCTATATCTTCTCAAGATCCTCTCTAGCTTGCCTTGCAAAAGAATCTGAGCCGGAATAAAAAATATATTGAAAATGCAAGATTCTTCTACTCACCTATATCTCATTATGGCCATAAGTCTTCCAGGCGTAAGAACTATCTGGACATAGGATATCTAGTATATACTCAATTTTGAGTCCACACTTCACTAAGCAAAGGAGTATAAAAATCCAATGCACACCATCCTTTAGGATTGATCATAATGTACAGTTGTAGGACGTGTGAGTTTAGTTCTTTCATGGAAGCTGAAAGGTGAGATCCGATGAAATTAGAAAAAAAAATTGTGATTTTTCTATCACTGGGGATGAAATAGGAGGCAAGACCAAGTACCTCACATGGCTATCGTTAACCTCTCATTGAACATGATTATTAGAATCAACAGCCAATTACTGCCTGAATAGGTACCATCATTGTCTTTATATCCCTTTCATATATTTCCTCTGTCCATCTCACTCTTGACCACTACTATCTCTGCTGCTCTTTTCAATAAGAGGGGAGGTGCAGCAGCAGCCTGAGGGGCAATATCCCCATCTCACAAATAATACATCATGAACGATGGCAGCCTAAATGCAAAATGAACTTCCCATCTTAGATTCAATCTAAATGAAACCCTAGGGCAAGATGACTATTTAATCTAGACTAACTGTTGAGATTTATCCTTATCATTACAAAGTTACTCATTGCAATTACTGAAATATTTTAGCAACTGCTGTAAGGAAAAGGCAGCCTATCCTGCTATCTAACAGAATTTGATGCTCTTAATTCTGCCTGAAAGCTAGACTGCCTTAATGTGGTTTTTAATATCCCTTTTCATTTCAGATTCTGCTGTAAAATGCTGATGCTTTTGATGGAAAGTACACCTTTAATTGAAAGCTTGAGAGTTTTAGTTGAAAACCTTCCCATTTGGGTAAAAACACATAGTAAATCTATTGCTTCAATGTATTTTGTGAAAAAAGTCATATATTATGTCTTTTCAAAACCATGGACTTTATACTTCACTCCCAGTTCAAACCATCTGGGCTTTTCTCATGTCAGCAGATATTACATGGTATTTTATTACTTCCTGAAATTTAGAGAGAAAAGGTTGATCGAGAATGATAATGTCAGGAAAGCCAGCATGCTGAAATATGGCTCAAGATTTTATTCTACCTTCTTGGAGAGAAGCCATATACATATTAGTCGATTTATGAATTATAAATAAAGATGTACACCACACGCTGCATCCAGACTTTAAAAACATATGGATATAGGAATTAATCACTGAACAAATAAATGGACTACCAATGTTTTAGTGGTGCAAAGACATTTAAATTAATATTGGGAAACTGCAGGTACAGCTACGTTTTATTTTTCTTTCTTGGTGGGACAAATACCTTAAAAAGTTTTCTATGTATTCATCTTTCCATTTTAAATCAGCTTAATCTTAAGTTTTGGCTTCAATAGAGTGGCTTATTTTTGGCGGATTTACCGGAATTGCAAAGATGAGGAATCTTCATCATTACTTGTCAGTATCTGACCATGAAACATCTACTCCATTAATGATTCCATTAGAACTCTCCTAATTTATCTTATGTTTTCTCATTTCTTTTTTCTTGCTCTACTCTCCTGATTTTCCTTTTATTTTTTTCTTTTACTTGGGATCTCAAGGGGTTTTAGTAGTATGTTTTTTTAGGTTTGTTTTTTATTTGTTTGTTCTAGTAGAACAAAACTGACTATAGAATCTGAAGTTGGACTAGATTTTAGGAAACAAAAAACAATAAACAAAAACATGTGACTTTGAACAAACTATTTAACTTACAAAGGTCAAGTTTCCTGATCTGTAAAGTTTAGAATTTTTTTATCTCTGAGATCCTTTTTTCAGTTCTTAATCTGATGATTCTATGAATTCTTTTTTATGAACAGGATCCAGTTTTCTTTTCTCTGTATGATAATTCCCAAACTCTCTGGGTGAACTAACTGCCCATGCTGAGCAATTTTAAAAGATCACATATTAAACTAAAAAAAAGAAGTTGTTTTGCTTTTTTAAAAAAATTCATTTGAAAAGAAATTCAGGATTCAATAGAAGTCTTTCCTTTTCCTCTTCTTTATGATAGAAGGGATAAAGATTGCATGATTTGTTGAGGAACACAAAAGACTTAGTTAACTTATTACTATTGACAGTTTGGTTAAAACTCAGCTCTGGACATAACTAGATCAAACCCTCCTAGGAGAAAAAAGTAGGAAAATGATAATAGAGATAATTAGATGACACAGTGGATAGATCCCTAGATCTGGAGTTAGGTGGATATGCATTCAAATCTGGCATCAGATATTTGCTAGTTGTGTGAACATGGGAAAGTCATCACCTTGCCTTTGTGTACCTCAGTTTCCTTATCTGAACAATGGGGATAATAATAGTATCATTTCTTATGGTTGTTGTAAAGATAAAAATGAGACAATATTTTTAAAATATTTTTCAAATTTCAAAGTGCAACAAAATTATTGTTATTAGGAGGAAGAAAAAAATAATAACTGATATTCCTGAACTACTTTACATTTCAAAGTCCTTTATATTTTCCCATTGAATTATAAGCTCTTTGAGAGCTGATACTATTTTTTGCCTAGGTGATTAATATATCTTTGATACTACTGACACATACACACACACACACACACACACACACACACACACACACACACATATATATATATATACACACACATGCATACATACTGTGAACATATATTCACACACCTACAATGTACGTGCATATGGATGTCTATGCTATTAAAAACTATATTGACTTTTGGTAAACCTTGCAAAAATACAGCCTCCTTTGATCTTCACAATAACGCCATGAACTATTAGCTATAGGTCTTACTGCTTCTATCTTCCTCTAAAGGAAATTGAAGCTTATAGGAATTAATGCCTCATTGAGTATCTCACTACTGATAAGAAACAGAAGTAGATTCAAAATTGCCCAGGTCTTTGTGATTCCAAATTGAAGGCGATCCATTTTGATATATTAGTTTTTATAAAATATTGTTGCACATCAAAGATGAAAATATCCAGGATACAAATTAGGGGGAAGTTTTACTTCATCTAAAGAAGGATAATAATTTCTGTGGAAGTCTAGATGCAAAATATTTTATAGTCATAGTACCTCAGAGTTAGAAGGGTCCTTAGTGGTCTGCTAGTTTTATTCCTGCACCAACAATCTTCCCCACAATACTAATTTGAAGTCACCTTTTGCTTACAGACCTTCTTGAGAGAGAGTGAGAGATCCTGTGGCAGATCATTTCATTCAGAGACATTGGAGTAAATAGTTTTGTTTGCTGGATAATTATCATTGGTCTTACTTGAGTCAACATCTATCTGCCTGTGATTTTTACTTATTGCTCCTATTTCTGATTTTTGAGCCTAAGAAGAACCCAATCTGAATTGTCATTCTTAACATCCTCTTGTTATTACAAGCCATGCTATTCGTGATCATCTTTTACTATGACTTCTCTAAAGTTCTTATTCTATACATTGCTCAAATAGGCATCTATACATATATCCTTATTGTTAAAGGAGCATGTTTGGGTTGTAGACAAAAATCAAGAAAAATAAGGAAAAGTTACAGAGGAAAAAATGAGGAAAATGGATCAATATAAGGAACAACTTCTTAACAATATATATGTATGCTTATATATATATATGTGTGTGTGTGTGTGTGTGTGTGTATAAATATATATACATATATATCTCATATCTGTGTATATATGATGTATTATACATCCTATGTCATTTGTAATATAGATGATTGTTATATAGGAATATTTACATATAAGTTTGGATGTATAATATTTTTAAATTCACAGGCTCTCAGAGCTAGAAGAGTCTACAGAGATTCCAAAGCTAAAAAAAAAAAAAGAAAACACTTAATTTTGTGCGTGTGTGTGTGTGTGTGTGTGTGTACTTTTCATGGTTGTCTGAGTGCTCACAATTTTCAGGATCACAGAAATTCACCTATATGTATAACATATATTGTTAAGCATGTATTGGTCAACCTGCCATCTTGGTGGGGGAGGAGGGGAAAAATTAGAACAAAAGGTTTGGCAATTGTCAATGTTGTAAAATTACCCATGCATATATCTGGTGTGTATATGTGTGTGTGTGTGTATATATATATATACACACATTCAGTAGAGCAGGCAACTGTTGTTGTTGGTGGAGGTGGTAAAACTTTTGATGAAGTAGAAAACTATAATAAAACTGAAATTTCTGAAAAAAAATTGTTAAGAGCTTTTTTGTAAATTGCTCTGTGATCACAAGATGCTTCTGATTCTGACAGATACAATCTGAGAGGTATGATTCTGGGAACCAAAAAAAAATGGCTTTTGAACTTATTGATGATTTCATTTCTATAGGAAATGCTAATTGTGTTCAATTTCTCTGTCATTGGAAATAAGTTCATTGGTGAACCATCTTAGAAGGTTGCCTTTGGACACAGTATGTGACCCAAGGTCACATATTTAATGTATGTTGTAAGTGGATAGATGAAACTTGAACACAGATATTTCTGATTCTAAAGTGGACTTTCTGTCTATTATATTAAGAAGACTTGGATTTAGATCATAACTTTGACAGTTTCTAACTTTGTGATTCTGGGCAAATCACGTACACTATAAGTAACTCAGGCAACTTCCTAAGAACTACCTTGTTTTCAGGATCTTTAACCAGAGATGGGCCATACTCTGCCTTGATGGAGAGTTTTCCCCTGTCAGGATTTCCACATACTAATTCCTCATACTAATCACAGATCCTTCATGTATTCACAAACACTCGCTCATATAAATGTATACACATGTATTTGTTATATTGTGTTATTTTATATGTTGTATTATATTACATTATATTTGTAGAATGAGCGGGTCTCATTTTTCTTGTGAATAATAGAAATTTGTGGGAGAAAGCATTAATTCATTTCTTTGGGGATTTGGCAATTTCATTTTGTCTCAGTGTGTTCAGTTTTCTGCCTGAAACTTGGTATAAATGGTGCCCATTTTATGGTTTCTTGGAGTGATGTAAGTATATAGTTTTATACAATAAGAAGCCATTTTCCTTTGTTTTTCTTTTAACAGTTTCATTAAGAAATCCAGAGCTATTAATTTTCTAACTTGGTATATGAGGAAACATTGCTTCCTACCACAAAGCAAATACTGCCAGGACTGTTCTGGATCCTACCCAAACTTGGCTGGATCCAAAGCTTCTTCATTTTAAAAGCAGAAGGCCTTAATTAAGAACCATCTTTAAGCATTCAGAGCACTTACATACTCTAGGGGTGTTAAGTAAAAGCCAACTGACTGATCGACACAAACAATTAAATCACTGTGATATGAACCACAACAACAGGGGTGCAGGATTCTCATAGCATTTTTGGAAGTGTTTCTGCTTTTCTTTAGAAGCAACTAAGATGTTGGCTGGGCCCTTGGAGCACCATGGAGCAGTGGTCCATTGACCGGCTACGACCCACTCTTTTATTCGGTTATCAGCACTCCCAAGATCTGGGCTTCCTGGCAGCCCTTGCTGATCCTTAAGAGCAGACTCTTACTCTTGTGTTTGTACACCCCCTTACTTAATAATTACCTGGCAGAGAAGAAATGCTTAATAAATGTATTGATTGGTGAATCTAAGTTATATTTTAACTCCAAACAACATCTATCTAATCCATGTCAAAAGGGTAAGTTCCAAGGCTGATTAGTTGATATTCATCCATATTGGTGCTCCCTGCACTTACAAAGTGCTAAATCTTCCTGGTTCCGTCCTAATGTCTATAGGCTCCCATGGTGATTGATTTAGAAATGGAAGAGGCCTTTGAGATCATCTGTATATTTGAAACACCCCAAAATTCAACTCAATCGCATCCTCCATGATCTAAGGACTATGGTTCCTTACAATTGAGGTTCCTTCTCTTTTTCTTCATGCTCTCCATTGGTGTCTTCAAAGTTTTTCTCAAGTTCTGCTTTTCTATGAGGCTATTACTCCATTTGTGTCTTTCTTCATGGACATGTACACATGTATACAATCTCCTCTAAGAGAAGGTAGACTGCCAGAGGGCAATATATTTATCATTTTGTCTTTTATATCTTCAGTGCTTAACATAGTACCTAGCACATAGTAGATGCTTAATGAATTCCTGTTTGTTGATTAATTGATTATAGGTTATCTTCTTAACTAGATGACCCTCAGATGCCCAAGGTCACAGAAGTAGTATGTATGTTCTTCCTCTGTTGGCTGGAATCCCTTTGTTTACTGAAGAAAGCAGTGGAAGAAATCAAGGGCAGAGTGGGGGGGGGGGAATCATTTTAGGTGAGAAAATTTACCTAACTTCAGAACTTCAAAGTAATTACTTAGTGTGTTGGATTCTTTGCCTCCTCCCTACTTACACCTATAGTAACTGTAGCCTTTAGTGAACATTTTCACAATAGCCCAGAGTTCCTCTCACACAGCTGAAGGGTAGGATTATAAAGCTTCCCTGTGCTATGTCTCTAAACATCAATCTGCATTTTCCCACTGTTCCTGATTACAAAACTCTACTGTGGCTCCTTTGTTTTCTGTTCCCACTTTAAGAAGTAACTTAATATGTTAGAAAGTCATGAGGAGGCAGGAAATTTAGGTTCTTGGATTGAGTTATGACTTTAGAAAAAGCACCTAATCTTTGTGAGCTTGTTTCCTCATCTGTAGAAGAGGGTATGGGTAAAAAATATTTCTGAGATCATTACAGTGTCAAAGTTCTTTGAAATCTTTTCTTAGAATGCTCTGTAGCCTTGAAACTATAACCAAGTAACTTGTTTGCTCCATGATGTCGATCTTTCTGTCTGCCTGTCTCTTTGTCTCTCTCTTTTTCATATATATGATATGATATAGATATATATACTTATGTACACAAATACATTACATACACACATAGCAGAGTCAGGAATTGTAGCCATGTGATATAAATGTCTGATTGTCAGAAAGATTTGGAATTGGCCCATTAAGAGAAATGTCCAAGCAGGAGAGGCAACAGCAATCAATACTGAGGTCAGCAACTTTAAAATCTTGAGTTATGAAAAGAAAAACCAGAGTGAAATAGGGAGGACAATGAGCAAGCTCTGACAAAATGGAAGGAATATCTGATTCAGAATGAAAAATAATTCAAAACAATACAAGACAAATCTAATTGGGGAGGCAATGGAAATAAGTGGAATAAATATGTCTAGATTCATAGAAGCTAAGATCAAGTTCAGCCTTCACCAACCATTTAATAGGTAGATAAGCCTGAATTTATTTATAGACTTCTATTGATCTCTTTTAGGTTCACTTTCCTCATCTGTAAAATGGGAGGCATAAGATCTTATGGTTTAATACTTCTTAAACTTTAAAATACTATAGAAATGTGAGTTCTTATGTAAACAATTTTGATAGATTTTCATAAGCCTTTTTCTCCTTCCTTATCTATTTTTCTTCTTGGATCTTTTTAGCCCCTAGCTTGGAATGACATGGTCTTCACTGTTTTTCTCTTTTAACTCCAGTAGGGGACTAAAATAGAATTGGTTAGGACATAAACAAGCTCATGGGAATCAGAAATTTAGAGATGCCTCTGAGTCCAGTTCCCTCATTTTATACTTGAGCAATAAGAATTATAAGTATATGAGCTAGAGTTTGAACTCAGATCTTCCTGACTCCTATTATATCATTCAATCCACTAGTAAGTATATCCTCACATTTTGCTTGTTTCTCTCCATTTCTCAGCTCCTACAAAAACAAACAAACAAACATAAATAAATAAATAAACAAGCCAATCAATCAATCAATCAATAAGGGAAAACAAAACAAAAAGAAACAAACAAAAAAATAGCATGGGGAACTCTCGCGCATTTGTGTGCCCTTTGTATAATCTGGACATCATTCTTTAAATCCCACTTTCTATAAGAAGCCTTCTCCAACCCCTCTTGTTTCCACTGTCTTTCCTCTATTAATTTTGATTCCTGTTTCTTGTATACAACTTGTTTGCATATATTTGTTTGCATGTTGTCTCCTCCATTGGATTGTAATCTCTTTGAAGGCAGCAGCTGCCTTTTGTCTTTTTCTTTTATTTTCTGTATCCCAAGCACTTAACACAGTGAAAATATGGAAATAAGATTGATCCGTGTTTCCAATTACCCATTGATTTCATCGACTTGTGTTAATTTTATTCTCCACGCCTCCAACTTTTCATGGTTGAAAACAGGCTTACACAGTTGACTACCCAACTTAAGATTGGTCATCAAATTGTAGGCACTTAATAAATATTTATTTATTGATTGATCTACCTGGAAAGCATTCCTCCTAACTTTTTCATTGATGACATCTCCATGTACCTTAGAAAACATTTGCTGGTAGTCAAAGCTTTCTCTGCCCACCCATACCCAATCTAGTAATAAGGCTTTTTGCCCTTACATAGTGCTGATCTCCTACAACAGAGCCTTAAAATACAAAGGGAAATGAGCTTCCTTGAAGAAAGAGATAGAAGGCGAGTTTTATTTTTCCTTTCCTCCTCATTCAGGATCTGGCCCTGGCTCTGGTCAGCTAATGCATGACTGACAGGTTTTTCTCTCATTGCTGTTTAGGACTGGCAGTAGACCCAAGAACTAGTCATGAAAGATTCAACAGCTAGAGGCTGAGAAATTTCAAGGGTAGGGGGCTCAGTGTATTTGAAATATTTATCTTTTTTTCAAAGCATGTATGTGTGTGTGTTAGGAGTCTGAGGGGAAGTAGAATGTGGATTCATTTTTGTGTGTGTGTGGGCAAAGCTTAGCACATGAATTAGGGATAAAGGTCCCTTGTTAATTAAGCATTTGGTCTAGTCTTTGGTTCCATCTTCATAGTCTTTTCCCACTGTAGCGCCTACTGATTGTTGTAAGAATTAAAGAACTCTCTTCTTCCATCTGATAGAATAATTAATATTTCTAAACCAACAGGGAAAAGAAAGTACTTGTCTGGTTTCCAGCTCCTAAGAAAAATCACTCTCTCAGCATACAACCAGATACTAAGTCAATCATCCTTTCTGTGGTTGAGAGAGAAAATATTTTGGTGTGTTTGTGTGTCTGGGAATCAGGTGTGTCTGAGTGATATTCATGTGTGTCTGAACAATCTAGAAGTCAAGCTGGAGGTGTTCAGCCTTCAGTGTTGGCTGCTAGTCAAATTCACAAAAGGTTTTAACAAAAAAAAAAAATCTCATTCTCTGAACATAAAGTTGGAAATACATGCTCTGTCTGACTGAGACATTTTTCCCACACAAGTTTATATAAATCCTTGAATACACTCCAATTTCTTTCATTCTCTAGAATTCAATTCTAAGTAGGGAGGGGTTGTTTTGTTCTTTGTAGTAGTGTTCCCATTGCCAAGCACAATATTTGGCACTTTGTTTGCTTTTAATAAATGTTTGTTAATTGATTGATTATATACTCATTTGTATATGTTGGCCTTGGAATTATTCTTTTAGGGCTAGTCCAACCACGTCATACCATCTTGCTTCTGGTGATGTTCCCTAGGGGTGGAGGTGGGGGGGTAATTTTATCTAATGTTCTCGGCTTGATCCTCCATTCCTGTAGTAAATGGCTGTTTTCCTTATGCTTAACTGCCAGTTATTTTTTTTTAAAGATATAGCAATCACAGAAGTAAAAACTCTTCTTTCTTTACCCCTCAACATAAGGGGCTATACTCTCCCTTATATCACTCCAGCAACTGAGGAAAATGGGCCCAGACTTAGAACTGTTCTCACTTAGTTCACATGTAAATGCTTTGATGCTGGGTGTGTCTAAATCTCAGCTACCTCTGGACTGGGTCCTGAAGGTCTTTCCCTGGGGTCTCGATACTGGACTTACCATCTAAAAAATCTGACATTTATTTTTTCCCCAAGATCTTCTACTGACTTAGTCTCTTCAACTTTGGAAGTTTACAAGGTTATGGTCAACTTCAGTCTCCTTCACCCAAAAGCAATTATAAAAAAATAAATAAATAAATAAGCTCCTCTTGACCACACAGCTAACATAGTAGAACCATTTGCAAAATGTCTGTGTGCTCCAACTTCACATGGCTATTTCTTCAGTCGAGTACTTAGTGCTTGCTTGTAAGGATTGAGGCCAGTGGCCATCCTACATTGCATATATCTCTCCTGGTAAAATGTAAATTCCTTGAGGAGATGGATTGAGTTTTGCTTTTTTATCACCAATGCCTACCACATAGTAGACAATTGATAAACCTTCTTTATTTGGTTTTATATTGTCCAAAGATCTCTCGAGTAATGTTGTATGTTCATTGTTATATTCAGTTATCTGTCTCTTATAGACTAATTATGTTGATAAAACATATACAGATTTAATAAATAATAGCAGTAATCAGAGAGTCTGAGGCTAGATTAGCATCAGGTCTCCTTGACTCCAGATACAGCTTTATATCTCCTCTGCCACTTAGATGCTGTACAAGCTTTTACTGTGCTCTTAGCTTCCTCTCTTGTTATTCCAAATTGTAAACGTAAAGCTGGAACAGTCTGATGATATTTAGAATGAGATTCTTGAACTCCAACTTGAACTTGAACAAAGGAGTATTGGCCAACATAGTTAGAAGGCTATCTGCCTTTGAATTACCATCAAAAATAGGACCTGGAAATCCACTATGAGAGTGGACATGCAAGATATAAATCTTACCTGGATGTTTTCTCACTTGCTCTTGAAGTTCCTTAAAGAGCTGATATATATTGGAAGCTACAAATTTTATTTGGGCTGTGGCAATTCTTTGTACCACACCTACTGAATAGGCCAAATTAGATATTATATTTATATTTCCTGGATAATAAGTAAGAGCTAGAATGATTGCATACAATTTATTCTGCTGAGTGGACTGAAAAGGAGTTCTGACTACTCTCTTTATAGTTAAGTCACGAGAATGTACAGCACAAATGTTATGTTTGGATGCATCTATAAAGATAGTTGGTCCTTTAAGAGGAACTTTAGAAACCTTTTCTTCAAGAATCCATCACCAATTATGTAATAGTCTGGTTATCTTTAATGGAGATCTATGTGCAAAATTTGGAGCTGTGGCCAATAAAATTTGCCACTCTGGGATGGTTTCACAGTGCACATTAACTTGTGCATTAGTATAAAAGGTGTATATCTTGTCAGGTCTTATCCTAGATAATTGCACTTAATGGCCTTTTTATAAAATTCTAGCCACAAGCACTGGGTAAGGAGTAAGGCTTTGTTCTGGTTGTGCTGGGAGGTTCACCCACTCTATCACACTGTCTCCTTGATGAAGAACTGCTGTGGGTGCCTCTTGTGTAGCAAAAACTGATATTTCCAAGGGTTTTTGAGTGACTCTTTCAACTACATTGGATAAAGCCAGTTCAACTTGTCTCAAAGCCTCTTGAGCTTCTTTTGTAAGCTAGAATGGTGAGTTTAAAGCACTGTCTCCCCTTAAAATGGCATATAATGGTTGCAATTGATAGATAGTCAAGCCTAATACTGGACACATCCATTGGATATCTCCTTTCAGTTTCTGAAAGTCATTTAAGGTGTTTAGCTTCTCTGTTCTTAAGGAGAGTTTTTGTACTGTAAGCACCTTAGGATATACTTCATATCCTAAATATTGAAAAGGAGCATGTCTTTGAATTTTTTCTGGAGCTATGTGCAATTTATAATTCCTTAGTGTTTCTATGGTTTTTTTGTAGACATGCTTCTAACATTTGTTCCTCAGGTGCATATCCTAATATGTCATTCATGTAATGTAATAACATTACTTTTGGAAATGATTTTCTTACTGGAGTAAGAGCAGCAGCAACATACATTTGACACATAGTAGGGCTGTTTTTCATTCCCTGTGGCAAAACTGTCCATTCATATCTTTTATAAGGCTCAGCTAAGTTAATGCTGGGCACTGAAAAGGCAAATCTTTTCATATCCTCCTTATCTAGAGGGATAGAATAGAAACAATCCTTAATGTCTATAACCCACAGAGGCCATTCTCTAGGCAACTGAGTAGGAGATGGGAGTACAGGCTGAAGAATTCCCATAGTTTTCATCTGTTCATTTACCTTTCTTAAATCAGTCAACATCCTCCATTTCCCAGATTTCTTTCTTACAACAAATACTGGGGAATTCCAAGGATTTAGAGAAGGTTGTAAGTGTCCTTGATCAAGTTACTTCTGTACTATGTCTAATAAGGCCTGAATGTTATCGCTGCCTAAGGGTCACTGTTCTATCCACACTGGTGTATCAGTTTTCCATTGGATAGGAACAGGCGAGAGTGCTGGCAGGCCTTCAACAACAGCCCTGCCTAAAAAATCAAAGTACTCATTTTTAACCCTAATTGTGGTAAAATGTCTCTTCCCCACAGATTGATGGGGATTTTTTCAACTATAAAAGGAGTAAAAACTCCTGTTTCACCTTCAAATACCCATCTTAAAGGGGTAGCACTAACTTCAGCTGCTATTGATCCTCCTACCCCAGACATGTAGGTGTCTGCCTTAGTCTTTGGCCAGTGACTGGGCCAGTTGGCACTTCTAATGACTGTGCGATCTGCACCTGTGTCCACCAGTCCTTCTAATGCTATGCCATTTATATAGATGGTGAGCATAGGTCGGTCAGCTGTCACAGCTGCTGTCCAGTATATTCCTGGGTTTTGCTGCTTGGAGTCAGAATCTAGGTGACTATCACCAGATTGTTTATTAGGGGTCTGTATCAATAAACCTGATGCTACTACTTCCCCTGGTTGATAAGTCATACATTGTCTATCTGTATTAGTGACTGGGATATTATCTACACATTCCCCAGTTTCCCACATCAGTGTATGAATGAACAATTTTGTAAGTACTCTCAGGAGGTGAAATGGTCAAGCCTACTGTGCC